>NC_060181.1:39435354-39735354 GCF_021184085.1 Oncorhynchus gorbuscha
TTACTCTGTTCCATCTGACTGCACAATCGACTGTCTCATCAGCCCAGGCAGGGAAGTTATAATCTTCCTCTCCACTATAAAAAGCATCTAGACATTACCTCATATTTCTTTTAGACTAACATTTAATTTTCAACTGTGGAGATTTGTATAGACCTTGCTGTTTGTCTCTCCAACATTTGCAACATGGTTTCAATATTCAAAATCGAAATCCACCTGTCCCATAGTAATGAATGTGTAGCGGTCGGGAGTCTGGACCAGAGAGAGGCAGGCGGCATTATTTGTATTGACATATACAAAGAAATGTGAATTGAAAAAAAGATCAAACGAAAAGAAGTGCAGCTAGTTTGCAGTCTTTCCAGCTTCCGTTTGAAGTGATTGTGTTAGCTGTGTTGTTGGCTAGCTCCTCTGAACAACAGTGTCCTAATGAGAGAGCACATTTTCTATGCCAGGCGAAATCGTGCTTCATTAGCTCATTATGGATGTGTCCAAATAAATGTCACGAGATAACAGCTTAAACAAATGCAGCTGCTGTTGTTATTCTGTCTGCACCGTTTGACGTGACTGTAAGTTAGCCATAGTTGGCTAGTTAGCAAGCAAGGGATAAGAATGTTGCCAGGCAGTATAGCAATGGAACATTTAGAACGAATGACTGGGTCGTTCGTTCTAGATACAGAACAAAACGACTGAACGACTGGGTAGCATCTCTGGCAACCAAACCAATAGAACGAACGACAAGCCGGCTTGGGTGACAAGCCTAGATTTGTTTCGAGACTATATATTGTGGAAGGATGAAATAGTATGAATAAATTAATCCAAATAATGTGTTTTTTTAAATGAAAATATGTCAATCATTATTTGATTATGTTGGTGACCATTGTATAAAGTGATAATTGAATTGTATATTGTATAAAGTGATAATGCCCGAGAAGCCGGTGTTTGGAGAATATATTGGCACGGTTTGCCGACCTTCGACTTCGTCTCGGGCCTAACAACACCAGTGCCAATATGTCCTGCAAACACCGGCTTCACTGGAATGATCACTTAAATATCTATCTGCGGACTGCAGTAACTACACACCGTACCCACTACAAGCTGTGTCCACTACACTCCACCCACACCCACTGCCATTGAGGGTACTTGTAACAGTACGAAGCCCATTAGTATTACATCATTACATGCCACGCCCACTAGCATTACATCACTGCAAGCATTATGTCACTACATGAACACTAGCTAGTTAGCTAGGAAGTAGACATATCTGCTGGAGCCAGACCCTGTTGAACCCCACTCTAGAGTGGTACTACTTGGTGGGTGCTGTGTGTATTCGATCGGTACTACACGCGACCCTACTCGTATTTTGCAAAGGGTAATGGGTCGGCTTGAAAGTAATCTGGCTACAATGGGCTGCCATAAATATTACCAGAGATAGAGATATAATGATAAGATGCTTTTGTTTCCGCCCTAACAATGAGATTCATATATATTTTTTTTAAATATTCAATGAGGGACAGATTTTGGGAAGAGAAAGGGCTCTCGCTTCGCCTAAGATTAGATATTACCGAGGTGACATTGCCTAATGAACCCACTTCAGCCTCAAATAGTCATAATTATTAGAAACTCCCTGTAAAAATATATACGTTATTGACTGTGAAGTTTTTTTTGTTGATGATGAAATCTTAGTCGCTCAATTTTACAACTACAAGTTTGGTATTTCTTGATTTTGACAATGTGCCCGACAACTAGCTTAAATATCTCCATGGCATTAGCTCTAAGCCAGTCACTTCATATGAAATGAATAGGAAGCTAACCTGGTCCACACACTCAATGCTAAACACCAAGTGCTTTCTCCATTAGCTAGCTACTTTAGCAACATTATTTTATCACAACGAATACGTTTGGAGAAGCAACTAGGGCCTGATCTGCCGCCAGCCCAGCTGCTGCTGCTCTCACTGACCCCAGAGTAACGATCGCGGAGAAACATGCGGATCTACGGACTGATTTCTGATAACAGTTCCTATTAATTTGGGGGCAGCACGTCTACAACTTCAGGGCAAGCTACCGTAAGCTATCGGTTTATTTGAAAGTAAAGATAGAGAGAGCTAGCTAGCTAACCCTTAGTAAGCTAGCTGCAATTACAACTGTTTGGCTAAGCAGCTGATCAAGTCATGGTGACCGACATGGTTGCACATAATTTTAGCAAGACCTTGTTTTGATTTTCTCGCAAAGGTATTAAATCCCTGTCACGGCCCAGTGATATAATTTAGCCAACTATTCTACCTATTTCATAGAGTCATACGAGAGCACAATGATGTAAAAAAAAATACGAACTATGTTTTCATTTTTGAATGGCGGATGCTTGGGAATCCAACATTTTTGGGCTGAGTTCCACGTCTACAAGACAGATCGGTTGAGAAATATTCACTAGTTACCATAGCCACAAAATCATAATTATGGCTAAACTCAGTTTATTTCTACAAGTTATCTTCTTATAGTCCAGGTAGCCCTATCCGATATTTTTGTAGTTAATGCTGTATGTTAACTAATATACATGAGTTCTAACTTTAAAAAAAAAATGTCTTAGTTTAGAATCGTAACATTTATGCTCCCCGCATATAAAAACCACAAACACTGCTGAAAATCTCAGAACGCAAAAACTCAGAACAATATTGCCTGTTGATGGTAATCTGGTGCACACCAAGTGGCACTTACATTTGTAGTATGGAAAACGACTGTGGGGATTTTTCTACAATATTCACAACATATTGAAACAATTACACTCTTTATATAATGCAAATCTAATTTCATCAATTGCATGTGGAAAAATGTATCCGAGTTAGCTTTATCAAACCAGCAGCAGATGAAACAGAAAGTGAACTCTATTCTCCCTCTACCCGGTTTTAACTTCCGGCTATCTGTTTAGGTAGCTGGGTTTAGGATATTCACTAGCCCATACCAGTAACAAACTTAGCTATGTTATTGACATGGCAGCACACACCAAAAAATCTAGCTCACTTATTTTGCCAGCTAGCAAGAAATAACAAAAAATTCATTCAGAAACATAGGAAGAAAATAGTGAACGGTGATAACAATGATCCTAAAAGAAAAATAAAATAAAAAAATCCTATTGAGCAAAATCAACAATGCACCCATCCAAAGGAAGTCTGGCTCCAGGGCTTCTCAGAAATGCCACCAGATCCGTTGTCAGATCCTTTGCCGAAGTGTTGCATTTCAGTTTAGCCCCCACTAGGCAGGCCATGTATAAAACTCCCCCAGAGTCACAACGTTACCGCAACGTGCAGACCCCACATATCCCATATTCCGTTCCTAAAATCTGCCATCAATCCAGTATGTATGGAATATCTTCGAGGTGCCCTCTCTCAGCGGTCAACCAACCTTTTCTGAGCCGAGATCACTTTCTGAATCAAAATGTAGGCAGAGATCTACTGCTCTGATTTTTCTTTAAACATGTCTTTAAACATGTCTTAAAAAATGTAAGCCTATTCAAATTATCACTGCATATTGGCTATTCTTGAATTGCCCTGCCAATTATCATCACACTGGTAATAGATCATTTGTGTATTACTTGTGAGTCATGAATGAATTTTTTTTTTTTTACTGGACTGATGGTGCAGGAGGGAGAGCGAGAGAGAGAGAGAGAAGCGGAGAGGCTGCCTCTCACCTTCCCTCAGCTCTCCCTCCGCTGAGTGCTGACTGACCAAAAAGGGGACACCTTCTTCGAGCTGATTGCCAAACTCGATTCACACATTATTTCTGACTCATGCATCAATTCATGTTGTAACTCATCTGACCAGAGAAAGTGAAATATTCCTCGATATGAAAAAGACACAAGAGCGAGTGGATAGGGAGAGGATGTTTTATGGCTCATTAAAAGTGTTGAAAAAAGTGTTGACAGTGATGAATAAAATATTAAACATTCATAAAAACAATGGTTCTTTCTCGCTAGTCTTGGTTTTCAAAGATTCTTCACACTAGAGTCGACTATCAACTTCGCCGTGCGCTCATGGAAGCTTCAGACCAATGACGTAATACGACAGACACGGTGATAGCTGAGCTATCTGATTGGCCAGTGGTGGGCCTATAGCTGCACTTGCTCAGGTCTCCAGGCCACCGGGTAGGCAGAGTTTACCTTCAGACACATCAAATGGTTAAAAATGGGAACACTTCGACTACCTGGCGCGCAGGACTGCTCCACATTGCCTCTGCCTAAGAACAGCCCTTTGCCATGGTATTTTGGCCATATACACCACACCCTCTGGTGCTTTATAGCTTAATTATACACTGAGTGTACAAAACATTACGAATACCTTTATAATATTGTGTTGCACCCCCTTTTGCCCTCAGAACAGCCTCAATTATTCGAGGTCGAAAGTGTTCCACAGGGATGCTGGCCCATGTTGACTCCAATGCTTCCCACAGTTGTGTCAAGTTGGCTGGATGTATTTTGGGTGGTGGACCATTCTTGATACACACGGGAAACTGTTGAGCGTGAAAAACACAGCAACGCTGCAGTTCTTGACACACTCAAACCAGTGTACCTCAATGGTACTTACATCTTTTGTCTTCCCCATTCACCCTCTGAATGGCACACACACAATCCATGTCTTAATTGTCTCAAGGTTCAAATATACTTCTTTACCCAGTCTTCTCCCCTTCATCTACACTGATTTAAGGGGATTTAATGGGTGACATCAATATGGGATCATAGATTTCACATGGTCAGTCTGTGTAATGGAAAGTTTTGTACACTCAGTGTATGCGTTTCTGGCTTTGAGAAATAGGCGCTACACTCCTTAACCACACAGCTAACATAATGCCTAACCCTAAACTTAAATTAAGAGCAAAGAGCTCATATTTTTTATTTTCATACATTTTTACGAGATAGCGAATTTTGACTTTATGGCTGTGGTAACTAGTGACAACCGTTGAGGGATGGGCATCGCATATGAGTGACGCAATCTGACGTAAGACAATGGGGTAACAATAATGTGTGTGTGTGTGTGTTAAGGAATTAAATCTGAAATATAGACTATGTTTATTCCAGTACCTGCCACAAAGCATTACAATAATGTATGTGTAGATGGGCTTCTGTACATATGAACTACTGTTTATCCGTATTGCTTTCCTCACACAAAACCTGCCACAAAGCATTATGTGTATATATGTATACTATATGTTTATGCCTGCCTCTGTACATATAAACTAAATGTGTCTTTTTCGGCATACCTGCCACGAAGCAGACCCTCCACATGCCGGAGTGCAGAGCCATCCTGACCTCCATGCTCTGGTTCTGCTGTAGAATGACACCTTCCTCCATCAGCAGCCAGTAGTCTGTGGACACAGCCACGCCTACCAGGAGCAGGCCGCACGCCCCAAACACGGAGGACAGGAGCGTGAGTGCCCGCGTGCTAAACATACTCGTCTGAGGAGAGAGGATAAGAAAGAGGCGAGAGGAGGTGAGAGGACAGGTGAGGTTGAGGGTTGAGTCTATTTCAGTTCAGCTAATTCAGTATATGAATGGAAACCCTGGTTGAAATGGCGTTGACCTCTCCCCTGGTGGGTTTTCTCATCAGGATAGCTCAACGGAGACAAACTTACAGTGGAGGAACCACTCTAGCGTTGAGAAAAATGAAGAGAAAACATCTCAAAGTGGCTGAAAGATCCCTTCTATCACAATGCTTCACATTTAATTGAAGATAATGAACCAGCATCACCTCGTTGTTCTGTCTTCAACTCATCTTAAAATAGCAAAGACTGAGGGAAGTGGAGGCTTATCCACCAGTGTGGCTACATACGGTAACTACTGGTACCTATCCGGTAAATAAAACATACATACCAAACATACCCTTGTAAAACTGACCATCCTACCAATCCTCGACTTCGGCGATGTCATTTACAAAATAGCCTCCAATACCCTACTCAACAAATTGGATGCAGTCTATCACAGTGCAATCCGTTTTGTCACCAAAGTCACCATATACTACCCACCATTGTGACCTGTACGCTCTCGTTGGCTGGCCCTCTCTTTATACTCATCGCCAAACCCACTGGCTCCATGTCTTCTACAAGACCCTGCTAGGTAAAGTCCCCCCTTATATCAGCTCGCTGGTCACCATAGCATCACCCACCTGTAGCACGCGCTCCAGCAGGTATATCTCTCTGGTCACCCCAAAACTAATTATTTCTTTCTCTCCTTCCAGTTCTCTGCTGCCAATGACTGGAACAAACTACAAAAATCTCTGAAACTGGAAACACTTATCTCCCTCACTAGCTTTAAGCACCAACTGTCAGAGCAGTTTACAGATTACTGCACCTGTACATAGCCCACCTATAATTTTGCCCAAACAACTACCTACCAACTACTTTCCCTACTGTATTTATTTTATTTATTTAGCTCCTTTGCACCCCATTATTTTTATTTCTACTTTGCACATTCTTCCAATGCCAATCTACCATTCCAGTGTTTTACTTGCTATATTGTATTTACTTTGCCACCATGGCCTTTTTTGCCTTTACCTCCCTTCTCACCTCATTTGCTCACATCGTATATGGACTTGTTTCTACTGTATTATTGACTGTATGTTTGTTTTACTCCATGTGTAACTCTGTGTTGTTGTATGTGTCGAACTGCTTTGCTTTATCTTGGCCAGGTCACAATTGTAAATGAGAACTTGTTCTCAACATGCCTACCTGGTTAAATAAAGGTGAAGTAAAAAATCAAATAAAAAAATACTAGCTTGGTTAAACCAGGGTGAATGCTGCAATCAATGGTGATTCAGTCTGGTTTAACTAGGCTATAGGTATAGTGTAACAGTGAATACATAACCAGCGATAAAATCAACACAGGGACCACATGACTGCCCAGCCCGCTGTGACAGTGAGTGGAAATTACCTCACCATCACAGAGCAGCATGCAGCAAATTAGAGGTGAGGCTCCTCCACTGATAACTGTGTGGCATTTTTCTCACTCAAACGCTTCACTGGTGAGAAGAAGGAAAAAAAAGAAAAACCTGCACGGGGAGGCGGAGAGGAGAGGAGGAGAGCTACCGTGGTGCCGAACGAATGACCTCATCACTGCTTTGAGATGCAGCAGTGCACATTCAGCAATGTCACAATGGATTTGTCTCACTCATGATGACTCACCAGTTACAAATATTTGATATGGTAAAAAGCATCCCCGGACTGCCTACCTCGCGTGAACCCAGTCAACCCAGACCTTCAGAAAGTCGTTGAATAAACATTGTCACCTCAAGGAGAGAGTGACCGAGGGTAACGGGGGGACTGTGTACGTGTCAAGATTCCCTCAAGGCAACCACCGACGATAGGATAGAGGAGGAGGTGGATAGGAGGTGCAACTGTTAGCATCCGTGGTGCTCAGTATTTGTGTATGACACATACTTGTGTCTGCAAGGTCAAACAGAATGTGAAGATGAATTTGAATGGGAACTGAGAAGAGGCTTCTTCTGTATAAACAATGTTGACTGTGCGTGTTAGACATGGCAGCCAGAGACAGTAAAGACCGCAGTCTCAAACAGATTCTTTGATCTTTTGTAGTAAAATGTCCAATTCCCTTTAGACTTAGGGGCTTTTCACACTACTGAGCAACCGAGCCAAGCCAAAACAACAATAGTTGTTGGAAACATTCTGAAAAGCACAATATGAAGAGACAATATCCAAGCCAGCACAGTTTGTTCGGGACGGCACAATGTGTGGATATGGTAATAGATACCACCTGGCCTTATGGATGGAACACATTAAGTACAGAGTACATTGAGTAAGAGGCATGGAACGTGGCCAGGGTCAATCCCTCATGGGTCATTCATTGTGTGCGCTAACATTTTGAAGATATGAGAAAGAACAATTCCCTTGATTCATCATTCCCTTGAAGCATACTTGGTTTCAGTAACATGAAGAGACCTACAGTGCCTTCCAAAAGTATTCACCTTCCTTGGCATCCTATTTCGTTGCATTACAACCTGTAATTTAAATGGATTTGTATTTGTATTTCATGTAATGGACATACACAAAATAGTTCAAATTGGTGAAGTGAAATTAAAGAAATTACTTGTTTCAAAAAATAAATACAAATATAAACATTAAGTGGTATGTGCATATGTATTCAACCCCCTTTGATATGAAGCCCCTAAATAAGATCTGGTGCAACCAATTACCTTCAGAAGTCACGTAATTTGTTAAATAAAGTCCACCTGTGTGCAATCTAAGTGTCACATGATCTGTCACATGAACTCAGTATATATACACACCTGTTCTGAAAGACCCCAGAGTCTGCAACAGCACTAAGCAAGGAGCACCACTAAGCAAGCAGCACCATGAAGACCAAGGAGCTCACCAAACAGGTCAGGGACAAGGTTGTGGAGAAGTACAGATCAGGTTTGGGTTATAAAATAAGATCCAAAACTTTGAACATCCCACGGAGCACCATTAAATCCTTTATTAAAACATTGAAAGAATATGGCACCACAACAAACCTGCCAAGAGAGGGCCACCTACCAAAACTCACAGACGAGGCAAGGAGTGCATTAATCAGAGAGGCAACAAAGAGTCCAAAGATAACCCCGAAGGAGCTGCAAAGCTCCACGGCGGAGATTGGAGTATCTGTCCATAGGACCACTTTAAGCTGTACACTCCACAGAGCTGGGCTTTACGGAAGAGTGGCCAGAAAAAAAGCCATTGCTTAAAGAAAAAAAAATAAGCAAACACATTTGGTGTTTGCCAAAGGGCATGTGGGAGACTCCCCAAACATATTGAAGATGGTACTCTGGTTATATGAGACTAAAATTGAGCTTTTTGGACATCAATGAAAATGCTATGTCTGGCACAAACCCAACACCTCTCATCACCCCGAGAACACCATCCCCACAGTGAAGCATGGTGGTGGCAGCATCATACTGTGGGTATGTTTTTCATCGGCAGGGACTGGGAAACTGGTCAGAATTGAAAGAATGATGGATGGCACTAAATACAGGGAAATTCTTGAGGGAAACCTGTTTCAGTCTTCAAGAGATTTGAGACTGGGACGGAGGTTCACCTTCCAGCAGGACAATGACCCTAAGCATACTGCTAAAGCAACACTCAAGTGAATTAAGGGGACACATTTAAATGTCTTGGAATGGCCTAGTCAAAGCCCAGACCTCAACTCAATTGAGAATCTGTGGAATCACTTAAAGATTGTTGTACACCAGCAGAACCCATCCAACTTGAAGGAGATGGAGCAGTTTTGCCTTGAAGAATGGGCAAAGATCCCAGTGGCTAGATGTGCCAAGCTTATAGAGACATACCCCAAGAGATTTGCAGCTGTAATTGCTGCAAAAGGTGGCTCTAAAAAGTATTGACTTTGGGGGGGTGAATAGTTATGCACGCTCAAGTTTTCAGTTTTTTTGTCTTATTTCTTGTTTGTTTCACCCCCAAAATATTTTGCATCTTCAAAGTGGTAGGCATGTTGTGTAAATCAAATGATACGAACCCCCCCAAAAAATACATTTTAATTCCAGGTTGTAAGGTTACAAAATAGGAAAAATGCCAAAGGGTGTGAATATTTTCACAAGCCACTGTATGTTTCTCTAAGATGGGGCATTGGGGTGGATGAGATTCCCTTGATAGTTAAAACCAAAAGAATAAACCACAATTCCCATGCTGCAGCCTCAGTTAGGTTCCACTAGAGCTGGGCGATATGGACAAAAATTCATATTGCGATAAATTGCCTGAATTGATGTGATGACAATAAATAGAATGATAAGTTTGCAACATTCATTTACACCAGTTTTTTGTATTATCCTTCAAACTACTACTACTAATTTCATGGCTGTAACTGTCAATTGTGCAATTAACAATCAACAATATAAGCAAACTTGTTTCATGTTAAACTTTACTTTTCTCTAGTATAGGCTACATGTCGTAATGAACAATATCAGCAAAATTCCTGCGATAAGTTATCGGTATGGTCGGTGTCGATCATTTTTTGTTTATCGTCCCATCTCTAGGTTCCACTACTTTGTCTTGGGACTGGGAGGGAGAGCTTAGGTGTCCGGGAGCAAATGTAAGGAATGCCACATGAATGGGGGGGGCTGAATAGTGAATGGTGCTTTAAGTTATAGCATGAAGGAGGAAGGGAGTCAATGGAGGAAAGGACAAATAAAAGAAGGGATCAGTAGAGGAAAGTTTGGAGAGAGAGAGAGAAGCTTCAAGGGAATGATGTTTGAGGTCAGTGAGAGTGTGTATCTGTCCACTAGTATGGTGCTGAAATAACAGAAAAATAGATAGCATAAAACTAAGAGTTTGGAGAGAGAGTGGGGGGGGGGCGGGATAGAGAGAGAGTGTGGCTGAGGGGGAATATGTTTGAGGTCATGGTTAGAGTGTGGAGCTATCCACTAGTGAGGTGCTGAAATACCAGAAAACTAGATAGTGTAAAAACCAAGGACATTACTTGCCTATAGTCTCATGTATGGGTCCAAGCACACTACTGTACTGGGTCAGCTCGTTTTTGTTGCTTAATTAACAAATTTCAGACTTAATGAATTAGCTAGACTTATTAATTAAGGCAGTAATTTGGTGTCATTAATAAACAGGTGTTAATAAATGTGTAATAATCAGTGGTGTAAAGTACTTAAGTAAAAATACTTTAAATACTACTTAAGTAGCTTTTTTCAGTATCTGTACTTTACTTTACAATTTATATTTTTGACAACTTTTACTTTTACTTCACTACATTCCTAAAGAAAATAATGTACCCAAAAGTACTCATTACATTTTGAATGGTCCAATTCATGCACTTATCAAGAGAACATCCCTGGTCAACCCTACTGTTCCACGTGTTGAAAATGTTCCACGTGTTATGACAGTGGTATAACTTGACATGAACCGCCATGACGTGTTGTGACAGGTCTCATGTAATTCTAATGAACGTGTTATGACCATGTCATAGAGGTGTTATGATATACATATTAGGTATAGTCAAATGGGACTAGGGTCCCTCTCAATGACATTTAGCAGATCAAGCCACTTTCAAGGGCACACGGCTACATGTTTTAACGTGTGCCTCAAGTTTCTGCAGTTTATAGAATCAAATCGGGAGAAATACCTGGTATACTATGCAGAGGCACAGTGCTTCATTGTGCATTGTCTCTCTAGAACAGCATTGCGTTAAACATTGTAGCACAGCATGATGGAAAGAGGAAGGGAAAGAAGGGATGGATGAGGCAATTTGTAGCGATCATGGGTCCAGTGGACCAAGACAACTGCTGAGTGGTACAGAAACTACAACTCCCAAGGCAGCGGGACCAGCCCCACAGATGGTATTCCCAGCTAAGCGGCCAGGGAAGGCTCAGGATGGGGTGTCATTTTCTGTTGAGGCGGCAATATGTTCCCCTGTCAACAGGCTCGGCCAACTGGCATGAAGAATGCAGTATTTAAAGCAGGGATGGAAAAGTAGGTGGTCTGACATCAGCCTCTTGAATGATAAGAACCACTTACAGGAGAACAGCACAGTCATGTATTGAGTGCAGTACATTGTATGCATGTACAGAGTGCAGTGCATTAAAATGCATGAATGGCAGAGATAATTAACATCAAATGTGCTCAATGTGGGAAGATAAACTGTAGGGGGAGAGATAGGGAGAGATTAAAAGAGGGAAAGAGAGAGAAAGAGATTGGGAGAGAGGGGGGGAAGACATGTCTGGGGAAAGACCTTGGCCCAAATAATGTTAGGAGAATCCAAGTGCTCTGACTCAGCCTACACAAACACACAGGAGTGCCACATGCCTGTACATGGCCAACTATACCTACAGTTACAGGCACCAACCACCATTCCTATACCTACAGTTACAGGCACCAACCACCATTCCTATACCTACAGTTACAGGCACCAACCACCATTCCTATACCTACAGTTACAGGCACCAACCACCATTCCTATACCTACAGTTACAGGCACCAACCACCATTCCTATACCTACAGTTACAGGCACCAACCACCATTCCTATATCTACAGTTACAGGCACCAACCACCATTCCTATACCTACGGTTACAGGCACCAACCACCATTCACAAATACATGGACAGCCATGTCTGTTATTTTTAGCATTATATGCTGAGGCATTGAAGGCACAAAGACTGCCTGAAAGAGACAGGAATAACCCCGGGCGGCAGGTAGCCCAATGGTTAGAGTGTTGGGTGGCAGGTAGCCTTGTGGTTAGAGTGTTGGGCGGCAGGTAGCCCAATGGTTAGAGTGTTGGGTGGCAGGTAGCCTTGTGGTTAGAGTGTTGGGCGGCAGGTAGCCCAATGGTTAGAGTGTTGGGCGGCAGGTAGCCTTGTGGTTAGAGTGTTGGGCGGCAGGTAGCCTTGTGGTTAGAGCGTTGGGCGGCAGGTAGCCTTGTGGTTAGAGCGTTGGGCGGCAGGTAGCCTTGTGGTTAGAGCTTTGGGCGGCAGGTAGCCTTGTGGTTAGAGCGTTGGGCCGGTAACTTAAAGGTTGCTGGATCAAATCCCCAAAATCAAATCAAATGTATTTATATAGCCCTTCTTACATCCTCTGATATCTCAAAGTGTTGTACAGAAAACCCAGCCTAAAACCCCAAACAGCAAGCAATGCAGGTGTAGAAGCACGGTGGCTAGGAAAAACTCCTTAGAAAGGCCAAAACCTAGGAAGAAACCTAGAGAGGAACCAGGCTATGAGGGGTGGCCAGTCCTCTTCTGGCTGTGCCGGGTAGAGATTATAACAGAACATGGCCAAGATGTTCAAATGTTCATAGATGACCAGCAGGGTAAAATAATAATAATCACAGTAGTTATCCAGGGTGCAACAGGTCAGCACCTCAGGAGTAAATGTCAGTTGGCTTTTCAAAGCCGATCATAGCCCCAAGCTGACATTCTTCCCTTGAACAAGTCAGTTAACCCACTGTTCCCGGTAGGCAAATCATTGTAAATAAAAATGTGTTCTTAACTGACTTGCCTAGTTAAATAAAGGCGAACAAACCCATCCAAACATCTAAATTGGACACCCAGAGCCACACTTTTTCCCCCACTCCTTCGCTCTCTATCTCTCCTCCTCCCCTTCTCTTTCCTCCTGTCACACTCCCGTCAAAAACTCGACACACACACACACAATTTTAAACATGCACATGGACCCAGATACACAACAACTAGGCTAGTGCAGCACACATCATATACCACCATCTTCCCCTCAGGTTCCCCAAGTAACGGGCATTACTTCGTTTGTCTCCCATACCAACTACATATCAAAATGTATTCCCGCTCTCTTCACACATACACATAGAGCTTTTACCACTCACTCCAGTGCGCCTATAGCACTGCATTGAACAACGCTCGCCAGTGGCAAATGCGACACGCAAATGATTCTAATCACCAAGACATGTCATGGGAGGTAATATTCATAAAGATAACATTCTCAGAGCCTACCACACGCACATCTTGCGGGGAGCGAGCGAGAGAGAGACCCGAGGCAGTATATTATACAACGACAGACAGTGCTTTTTCAGAATTTCAAAACCAAATGTCAGTTGAATGCATTTCCTGTGTGTATTCAAGCCAGACTAAATAGACGCAGCAAATGTTACAGGCAGACTGACTGTAGCCAACAACACTCTGACAGACCGACATAACCATGAAACGTGTGAACTGCTATAACCCAAAATGGAAACTATGATGAGACATTTTTTAAGCCGGTTTATTAAATTAATGGTGTTTTGTATAGCGCAATGATGACACATACTCACTAGGAACTACTCACCCTTTCCGACAGTCCAAATGAATGGTGCAGCCGTCGAAAGATCCGCGCGCTAGGGAGCCTTTTCAGATTGTGCAGTTTTCCTTTTGCGCGCCCCTCTCCCTCGCTCTGTCTCTCCCTCGCTCTGTCTCTCCCTCGCTCTGTCTCCCCTCGCTCTGTCTCTCTCTCTCTCTCTCTCTCTCTCTCTCTCTCTCTCTCTCTCTCTCTCTCTCTCTCTCTCTCTCTCTCTCTCTCTCTCTCTCTGTGCGACCCTCTCGTGTGTTTCCCCGTATCGCCCCCTCGCTTCTCTCTCTGTCTCTCTCTCTTTTGCCCCCCCCCTCCTTTCAATCACTCTCTATTTCAGCACTGCGGAGAATCGGTTGAATGGGCTATACTGAGGACGGCGCAGGAGATGCGTGAGACGGGGGGAAGCGCCACACAGAGCGAGGGAGAGATAGCATGACCGTGGAGAGTTGCGAGTGAAGACGTTCTACTGTTGCAAGGAGACAGCCAAAAACACACGACACAGAAGCAAGCGGGGACACCCAGTTGGGTTGGCGATTACACTCACGCAAGTGCGCGCCCGCACGCAACAAGCAACACACACACAGTATTCAACGTGGTATTGAGAGAGAGGGTAATGAGGACAGTTATTATGTTACCAGAGCTACTTTACTTAGAAACGTTTACTTGATTCATCCATTTACAGTAACATTTCAATTGAAACAGAGAAAGATCATGTATAAGTCAAATGAGGACGTACATTACGAAATCGTTTTTTGGGAAGAGGAGTGATCATCACAGACAATGTGAATGGTTTTGAATCTTATATCAATTGTATGATATGATCAGAAATATATTTTATGCATACTTAAAGTGGCATGTGAGTGAGCTGCACTGGCATGTAGTGTGAGCTGAAGTTGTATCGTTGTAAGGGGATATTTGTATGTATAAGGGAGGGGAAGGGAAGGGGAGGAGGGGTTGGATATAGTGGCTCAGTTAAGGGTGCCGCTTCACAGCATGACGTACACCGCTCTGCTTCTATACCTACGGCCACCTGCACAGCAGCACACACGCGCGCGCACACAGACACTGGCGATACCTGACTTCGTGGTCATCCAGATGTATAAATCGCCAAGGAGGGTGTGTGTGTGTGTTTATGATTGCATGCGACCGTTCATGCAGTCACATTAACCTTAACAGACTGATGGGAATGGTTGTGCGTCAACGGGGCATGTGGAAGCAGTGTGGTTGGTCAGCATTGGAATCGATCCCTTTCCAAACCACACACAACCACCATGTACAGGGCCGATTATACCGCCTATCCTGCCTAATAGACTGAAAGGTCACAAAGTAGAACAGAGATTATTTTATTGATGTGGGAAATTAGACCTTTCGACCGTATGGATGCTATTACCATAGCTGTCAATCATAGTCTGATCTGATTCTCTTTAACATTTAGCATAAAGTTTCCATTGAATTGCATTAGTTGTTAGCCATTAGCTATTTCCAGATGCGATGTGGCTTATATTTAAGCAATAAGGCCCAGGGGCTGTGGTATATGGCCAATATACCAGGGCTAAGAGCTGTTCTTTTCACCACGTAACGTGGAGTGCCTGGATACAGCCCTTAGCAGTTGTATATTGGCAATATACCACAAACTCCAGAGGTACCTTGTTGCTATTATAAACTGGTTACCAACGTAATTAGAGAAGAGAAATAAACGTTTTGTCATACCCAGTGGTATACTGTCTGATGTACCACGGCTTTCAGCCAATCAGCATTCAGGGCTCGAACCACCCAGTTTATAATTTTATAGTTTATAATTTTACAGTTTATAGCCAATCAATAACCTGGATTTGGATTCCGATGTTCGACTTCAACGAGTCGGAGGAACAGGAAGTACTACTCATCCCGGACCAGGACAGAACGGCAACGTCGGGTAAACAGGAAGTACTACTCCCCCCGGACCAGGACAGAACGGCAACGTCGGGTAAACAGGAAGTACTACTCCCCCCGGACCAGGACAGAACGGCAACGTCGGAGAAACAGGAAGTACTACTCACCCCGGACCAGGACAGAACGGCAACGTCGGAGGAACAGGACGTACTACTCACCCCAGACCAGGACAGAACGACAACGTCGGGTAAACAGGAAGTACTACTCACCCCGGACCAGGACAGCTCAACAGAGGAGGTGTGTGTCTCTTTGTTAACAACAGCTGGTGTGTGAGCTCTAATATTAAGGAAGTCTCGAGGTGCTGCTCGCCTGAGGTAGAGTACCTCATGATAAACTGTAGACTTTCGTAGCTGTCTACTTACCACCACAAAGTGATGCTGGCACTAAGATCTAATTGGACGAGCTGTATAAGGCAATAAGCGAATGAGAAAAGGCTCATCCAGAAGTGAATGGTGGATGATGTTTTTGACACAAGAAAACAGAAATACTATTTTTTTTAGGTATTTACTTAATTTCTACCAACATGTCACCTGTGCAATTAAAGGCGAAAAAACTTTACTCCAAACACAGAAATGCGTAGAAATCTCTCCCTCAATTTGGCAAATCTGACCATAACTTTAACCTCCTGATTCCTGCTTACAAGCAAAAACTCAAACAGGAAGTACCATTCAATATAGAAGTGGTTCAATGAAGTGGAAGCTAAGCTACAGGACTGTTTCGCTAGCATAGACTGGAATATGTTGCGGGATTCCACCGTTAACATCGAAGACGTCGACCCCAGAGTGACCGTACGTACATATCCCAACCAGAAGCCATGGATTACAGGCAACATCCGCACCAAGTTAAAGGCTAGAGCTGCCTCTTTAAAGGAAGGAGCGGGACACAAATCCAGACGCTGATAAGAAATACCGCTGTGCCCTCAGGTGAACCATGTAGCTCAGTTGGTAGAGCATGGTGCTTGTAACGCCAGGGTAGTGGGTTCGATCCCCGGGACCACCCATACGTACAATGTATGCACACATGACTGTAAGTCACTTTGGATAAAAGCGTCTGCTAAATGGCATATATTATTATTATTATTATTATAATAATGGATAACTCCCTGTTTTCTGTACTTGAATATAACTGTTCACTGCTATGGCACCTTTGCATAGATCAAGGTGATTGGGAACTGCAGTGGAATTCGAGCTTGGTCCCAGATATCTTTGTGCTCTCTTCCTAACTCCAACAGTGACAAACATATCTTGGACCAGGATTGTAGAACCTTTAAGCGCTGGAGAAAGAGCCAAAAATCTGAGAAGACTAAAGAGACTATGTTATGCACACCAATGATGCATTGCCACAAACATGAGACGAGTAAAGGTAATCTGTGAGAAAATCTAAAATAGGATGCCAGAGTGAAAAACAGGAGACAACGTTGGAATACAATCCTTAGGGCTAGGCCCCTTTTTTCTCCATTTCTGCCTGAATGACGCGCCCAATGTAAACTGCCTGTAGCTCAGGCGCCCCTGCTAAAATCGGTTTTCTATTGAACATACTTCTTTCTGTAAGAAATATTATAGTTTGATTACATTTTAGGGTATCTGCGGAGTAAATAGAAATGTATTTTGACTTGTTGAAACAAAGTTTAGTGGTAGATTTTCAGGTTTGTTTCTCTGCATGTTGAACGAGTGGATTATTCAAATCGATGGTGCCAACTAAACAGACTTTTTGGGATATAAAGAAGGATTTTATCTAACAAAACGATACTACATGTTATAGCTGGGACCCTTTGGATGACAAATCAGAGGAAGATTTTCAAAAAGTAAGTGAATACTTAATGGTTATTTGTGAATGTATGGAACCTATGCCGGTAGAAAAATATTTTAATGTGGGGCGCCGTCCTCAAACAATCACATGCCATGTTTTCACTGTAATAGCTACTGTATATTCGGACAGTGCAGTTAGATTAACAAAAATGTAAGCTTTCAGCCGATATAAGACACTTAAATGTACCTAAATGTTTAATATCCATAATATTTATGATTATTTATTTGAATTGCGCACCCTCCAGTTTCACCAGAAGTTGTCTCGCTAGCGGGATGCCTATACCTAAGTTAACAGAGGGGCTTTGTAGGCTATATCGACCCAAACTCGATTGGAATAGAGAGATGTAATTTCCGGTCACAACTTGTTGACTTGTTTATGTGCTGCGTGCGGTTAGTTCCTAACCTTAATTTGCTACCTGACAACTTTACGATTTTTATTTTTTAATTACTGTTTAGATTTTTTTTCATTCAACTTCACGCTTTATCTGGACGTGGTTCGTCAGGACCTCCACCAGCCGAAGGGATATTGTTATCCACATCGGCACCAACGATGTTAGGATGAAACAGTCAGAGGTCACCAAGCGCAACATAGCTTCAGCGTGAAAATCAGCTAGAAAGATGTGTCGGCATGGAGTAATTGTCTCTGGCCCCCTCCCAGTTAGAGGGAGTGATGAGCTCAATAGCAGATTCTCACAACTCAATCGCTGGTTGAACACTGTTTTCTGCCCCTCCCAAAAGACAGAATTTGTAGATAATTGGCCCTCTTTCTGGGACTTAGCCACAAACAGGACCAAGCCTGGCCTGTTGAGGAGTGGTGGACTCCATCCTAGCTGCAGCGGTGCTCTCATCTTATCTACAAACATAGACAGGGCTCTAACTCCCCTAGCTCCACAATGAGATAGGGTGTAGGCCAAGCAGCAGGGTGTAGGCCAGGCAGCAGGGTGTAGGTACATGTCTCCGGACCTACTCACTGCCACAGTCATACTCTGGACCTAGTTTTGTCCTGTGGAATAAATATTGTGGATCTTAATGTTTTTCCTCATAATCCTGGACTATTGGACCACAATTGTATTACGTTTGCAATCGCAACAAATAATCTGCTCAGACCCCAACCAAGGATCATTAAAAGCCGTGCTATAAATTCTCAGACAACCCAAAGATTCCTAGATGCCCTTCCAGACTCCCTCCACCTACCCAAGGACGTCAGAGTACAATAAGTTAACCACCTAACTGAGGAACTAAATTTAACCTTGCGCAATACCCAAGATGCAGTCGCACCTCTAAAAACAAAAAGCCAAACCTTGACCCAGAAAATGTAAAAAACTATCGGCCTATATCTAATCTCCCATTCCTCTCAAAAAAAAGAGAAAAAGCTGTTGACTCACTGCCTTCCTGAAGACAATGTTTTATACTATTATTTTCACTATATAGTTGGCCTCTTGGTGAAACGCTTTCAGTCTGGTTTTAGACCCCATCAGTAGCACTGAGACTGAACTTGTGAAGGTGGTAAATTACCAAGACTTTTAATAGCGAAACTTTCAGACCGCTTTTGTCACTTCTTTCTGGAACTGCTATCTGCGGCCAACAAGGCAGAGTTCATCTCAGCCTATGCCTCCTCCAGTCCCTCGACTTCAAATTGCCCTCCTTGGAAGCCTTGCAGAAAAGGATGTTGTGCTTTGTCAACTCAGGTTAGACTACTGACGGAAACATGGATCACCAAGGCAGACAACACTGCTAACTCAAACTTACATGCTTGCTCCTACCTCTTTCCGATTTGTCCGCCCACGCCTACACGTATGCCACGGTCACAAGCAGGCACTGTCCCTAGAGAGCTTCTGGTCATTTTTATGGAATGGGGTGGTGGTCAACCGTCTTTCTTGAAGACTCATCTCTTCATCTATGATTTGATTGTAGTCTCCCAGGACTGTGGTGAATGGAAAGGCATTCAACGAACCACCCTTGCTGTCTCTGCCTCTCCCCTTACCCATCTGTCTAGCGCCTCCTTTGAATTCCATGCTGTCACAGTTACCAGCCCTTTCAATGCTTAACATCCTTATCATTTATCCTGCCTGTTTGGCCAGGTTCCCTCGGAGAGTTCATCAATGAGCTTGATGCCTTGATAAGCTCCTTTCCTGAGGACCTGGCTCCATGCCTCAGGACTACAGTTCTGGTCCACCTGGTTGTGCTGACTTTAACCTCCCCACCTGTCTACCTTTGACTCATTCCTCTCTGCCTCCTTCTTTGATCCTATAAAAAGCCACAACCACTCCTCAACCACTTTTATTTTTATTTGACCTCACCCATTTGAACTCACCTTTCCCCACCCGGCACAGCCAGAAGAGGACCACCCCTCACAAGGCAGGCAATACGGTCTCCGAGCCTCATCTTTACTAGATGCTGTTCTTCCACTAACCTCATTGCAGGTTCCTCGAATTCATCAATGCTCCCCTCCAAGTCTCCGACCACTACCTTGTATCCTTTTCCCTCTCGCTCTCATCCAACACCTCCCACACTGCCCCTACTCGGATGGTATCGCGCCGTCCCAACCTTCGCTCTCTCTCCCCCGCTACTCTCTCCTCTTCCATCCTATCATCTCTTCCCTCTGCTCAAACCTTCTCCAACCTATCTCCTGATTCTGCCTCCTCAACCCTCCTCTCCTCCCTCTCTGCATCCTTTGACTCTCTATGTCCCCTATCCTCCAGGCCGGCTCGGTCCTCCCCTCCCTCTCCGTGGCTCGATGACTCATTGCGAGCTCACAGAACAGGGCTCCGGGCAGCCGAGCGGAAATGGAGGAAAACTCGCCTACCTGCGGACCTGGCATCCTTTCACTCCCTCCTCTCTACATTTTCCTCCTCTGTCTCTGCTGCTAAAGCCACTTTCTACCACTCTAAATTCCAAGCATCTGCCTCTAACCCTAGGAAGCTCTTTGCCACCTTCCCCTCCCTCCTGAATCCTCCTCCCCCTCCCCCCCCTCCACCCTCTCTGCAGATGACTTCGTCAACCATTTTGAAAAGAAGGTCGACGACATCCGATCCTCGTTTGCTAAGTCAAACGACACCGCTGGTTCTGCTCACACTGCCCTACCCTGTGCTCTGACCTCTTTCTCCCCTCTCTCTCCAGATGAAATCTCGCGTCTTGTGACGGCCGGCCGCCCAACAACCTGCCCGCTTGACCCTATCCCCTCCTCTCTTCTCCAGACCATTTCCGGAGACCTTCTCCCTTACCTCACCTCGCTCCTCAACTCATCCCTGACCGCTGGCTACGTCCCTTCCGTCTTCAAGAGAGCGAGAGTTGCACCCCTTCTGAAAAAACCTACACTCGATCCCTCCGATGTCAACAACTACAGACCAGTATCCCTTCTTTCTTTTCTCTCCAAAACTCTTGAACGTGCCGTCCTTGGCCAGCTCTCCCGCTATCTCTCTCTGAATGACCTTCTTGATCCAAATCAGTCAGGTTTCAAGACTAGTCATTCAACTGAGACTGCTCTCCTCTGTATCACGGAGGCGCTCCGCACTGCTAAAGCTAACTCTCTCTCCTCTGCTCTCATCCTTCTAGATCTATCGGCTGCCTTCGATACTGTGAACCATCAGATCCTCCTCTCCACCCTCTCCGAGTTGGGCATCTCCGGCGCGGCCCACGCTTGGATTGCGTCCTACCTGACAGGTCGCTCCTACCAGGTGGCGTGGCGAGAATCTGTCTCCTCACCACGCGCTCTCACCACTGGTGTCCCCCAGGGCTCTGTTCTAGGCCCTCTCCTATTCTCGCTATACACCAAGTCACTTGGCTCTGTCATAACCTCACATGGTCTCTCCTATCATTACTATGCAGACAACACACAATTAATCTTCTCCTTTCCCCTTCTGATGACCAGGTGGCGAATCGCATCTCTGCATGTCTGGCAGACATATCAGTGTGGATGACGGATCACCACCTCAAGCTGAACCTCGGCAAGACGGAGCTGCTCTTCCTCCCGGGAAGGACTGCCCATTCCATGATCTCGCCATCACGGTTGACAACTCCATTGTGTCCTCCTCCCAGAGCGCTAAGAACCTTGGCGTGATCCTGGACAACACCCTGTCGTTCTCAACTAACATCAAGGCGGTGGCCCGTTCCTGTAGGTTCATGCTCTACAACATCCGCAGAGTACGACCCTGCCTCACACAGGAAGTGGCGCAGGTCCTAATCCAGGCACTTGTCATCTCCTGTCTGGATTACTGCAACTCGCTGTTGGCTGGGCTCCCTGCCTGTGCCATTAAACCCCTACAACTCATCCAGAACGCCGCAGCCCGTCTGGTGTTCAACCTTCCCAAGTTCTCTCACGTCACCCCGCTCCTCCGCTCTCTCCACTGGCTTCCAGTTGAAGCTCGCATCCGCTACAAGACCATGGTGCTTGCCTACGGAGCTGTGAGGGGAACGGCACCTCAGTACCTCCAGGCTCTGATCAGGCCCTACACCCAAACAAGGGCACTGCGTTCATCCACCTCTGGCCTGCTCGCCTCCCTACCACTGAGCAAGTACAGCTCCCGCTCAGCCCAGTCAAAACTGTTCGCAGCTCTGGCCCCCCAATGGTGGAACAAACTCCCTCACGACGCCAGGACAGCGGAGTCAATCATCACCTTCCGGAGACACCTGAAACCCCACCTCTTTAAGGAATACCTAGGATAGGATAAGTAATCCCTCTCACCCCCCCCCCCCCCCCTTAAGATTTAGATGCACTATTTTAAAGTGACTGTTCCACTGGATGTCATAAGGTGAATGCATCAATTTGTAAGTCGCTCTGGATAAGAGCGTCTGCTAAATGACTTAAATGTAAATGTAAATGTAATGTTTTTCCTAGCCACCGTGCTTCTACACCTACGTTGCTTGCTGTTTGGGGTTTTAGGCTGGGTTTCTGTACAGCACTTTGTGACATCAGCTGATGTAGGAAGGGCTTTATAAATACATTTGACTGATTGAATGATTGAACCTAGCTCAGGGAACACCATCAACACTAAGAGGAGACGCATAGTCTTAATCGTTCACCGTCCCTCCTTCTGTCTTCCGCTTTGTATTCCTCTGTGCCACCCCCCCATCCATATCCCCCTCATCCTTTCGCTCTTTTTTCCCAGTCTATTTTTAGATGCATGCCAGGGAAATCCAATACATGGATAGTGATATAAATAGCATGCGGTACATTGACCGCAACGCATTAAATACACATGTAAGAAACATAGAAAACTGCTTAGAATTTTTGACCAATGTTGATACTTGAACCTATGCCAATGAATATGACTTTCCAGTATGCCATGATAAAGAGAACAACGGTATAACAGGAAATGTTACAACATAATTTTGATGTATATGAAGACACCATGTGCATCAAACGTGTTTCCACGTGTTTGTTTTGGGGGTGCGTCCTGTTGGAAATTCCAACTTCCTCATAAAGATTGTATTCAATATTTCCACCTTGTTGCTGGGACAACCATGACTTCAAAGAAATGATATCAGAAGAAAAAGGTGGGAGAGTGAGAGGGAGAGAGGGAGGGAGATAAAACCTTTTTTTTTATCTGCAAAAACAGAGGGGATGGACAGGAAGCTGGGAGTTCAGGATGGGGGAGGGAGGAGAAGAGGAGAGAAGGAGAGAGAGATGTGGTCTATGGAGAGAAAGAGGGAGGGGGATGAGCATGTACAATAAAGTGGTGAGAAACATGGATGGGATACAAACACTTAACAAGCAGAGAGAGCTACAGTGTCTTGTAAAAGTATTCACCCCCCTTGGAATTTTTCCTATTTTGTTGCATTACAACCTGTAATTTAATTAAATTGATTTTTATTTGGATTTCAGGTCATGGACATACAAAAAATTGTCCAAATTGGTGAAGTGAAATGAAAGAAATTACTTGTTTCAAAAACGTATTAAATTGTTTTAAAAATTGATAAGTGGTGCGTGGCCATCCCACGGAGCACCATTTAAAAAATCGAAAGAATATGGCATCACAATAAACCTGCCAAGAGAGGGCCGCCCACCAAACATGGCGGACCAAGCAATGAGGGCATTAATCAGAGAGGCAACAAAGAGACCGAAGATAATCCTGAAGGAGCTGCAAAGCTCCACAGTGGAGATTGGAGTATCGGTCCATAGGACCACTTTAAGCCGTACACTCCACAGAGCTGGGCTTTACAGAAGAGTGGCCAGGAAAAAGACATTTCTTAAAGAAAAAAATAAGCAAACATGTTTGGTGTTCGCCAAAAGGCATGTGGGAGACTCCCCAAAGATGGTACTCTAGTAAGATGAGACTAAAATTGAGCTTTTTGACCATCATGGAAAATGCTATGTCTGGCACAAACCCAACACCTCTCATCACCCCGAGAATACCATCCCCACAGTGAAGCATGGTGGTGGCAGCATCATGCTGTGGGTATGTTTTTCATCGACAGGGACTGGGAAACTGGTCAGAATTGAAGGAATGATGGATGGCACTAAATACAGGGAAATTCTTGAGGGAAACCTGTTTCAGTCTTCAAGATATTTGAGACTGGGATGGAGGTTCACATTGCAGCAGGACAATGACCCTAAGCATTCTGCTAAAGCAACACTTGAGTGGTTTAAGGGGAAACATACCCCAAGAGACTTTGAGATGTAATTGCTGCAAAAGGTGGCTCTACAAAGTATTGACTTTGGGGGGATGAATTGTTATGCACTCAAGTTTTCAGTTTTTTTGGTCTTATTTCTTGTTTGTTTCACAATTTTAAAAAATGCATCTTCAAAGTGGTAGGCATGTTGTGTAAATCAAATGATACGAACCCCCCCAAAATCCATTTTAATTCCAGGTTGTAAGGAGACCAAATAGGAAAAATGCCAATGGGGGTGAATACTTTTGCAAGTCACTGTACATCAACAGTAATGTATACATAGTAGCTACAGTGCCTTCAGAAAGTATTAAACCCCTTGACCTATTCCATGTTTGTCTGTGTTACAGCCTGAATTTAAAATGGATTAAATACATTTAAAAAATCACCCACCTACAGACAATGTCCCATAATGGCAAAGTCGAAACATGTTTTTATTTTTAGAAATGTTTTAATACAGAAATATTTAATTAACATAAAAATTCACACTTCTGAATCAATAGACGTTAGAATCATCTTTGGAAGCGATTACACCTGCGGGACTTTCTGGGTAAGTGTCTAAGAGCTTTGCACACCTGGCCAGTACAGTATTTGGACATGATTATTTTTTAAATTCTTCAAGCTATGTCAATTTACATTTACATTTACATTTAAGTCATTTAGCAGACGCTCTTATCCAGAGCGACTTACAAATTGGTCAATCATTATTTCTGAGTAATCAGTAAGACTTTTATTGTTGAAGTTATAGTAAATCTGATGTCCCGACTACCTAGGTTCCTAACTAACATTAATGTTCTCTATTATAAAGGATAAAGGCACTCTGTCAACAGTTCCCTCATGGAATAACAGACCAGGTGATCCAGAATGACATGCCTCATTTGGAGGCTCAACAGAGAGCCATGGCCATCAACAGACTACTATCATTGGTAAGTGGCACAGGTGTAGCCGTGGTGCCAGTCCGTTTCTGCTCTCTTAACGACTCCTTATGGAATTGTCATGTCAATAGGCTCAATAGTTCTGGTTGATAGCGCAATGCTGAGGATAAGAATATTGTTAACCAGTTTGATTTTGTGCACACAGGGTCAGTTGGACCTTCTACGAAACAGCTCAGGACTTCTATACCGCATGAAGGATGCCCAGACAGCAAGGTAAATGTCAGCGTCGTCATTTAACAATGTTTTTTTAAGGAAGCCTTTAGGAAGGACTTTTATTTTTGGATGATTGGTGACTGTGTTTTTATTATGTCCCAAAGCAAAATGAAAGGCTCCGACAATCAAGAGAAGCTGGTGTATCAGGTCATTGAGGATGCAGGAAACAAAGGTTGGAATTTCAGAGGTGTCCTGTCCAGACAACCCATAGCCCCTGTCCCCTTAGGTAGCCTACTTGGGTAGATCAGACGGAATTGGATAGGTATAAGCTAGGCTAGGTGATATTTTCCCCATATTGTTTACATCTATCCAATCCTCTCAGATCTACCCAAGTGCTATGGGGTAAGGGATGGGTGTTGTCTTTGGATGGGACCATCAAGTCCATTCAAACCTGGCCAACTCACCCAGTTCCCACTTGACACTTCACAGTATCCACAACCACATTATTCTCCGTTAGTGTATTTCTTTGTGAAATGTTCTTTCCATTTGTATATTTATGAACTGTCCTCTTGCTTTTACACAGGGATCTGGAGCAGGGACATTAGATATAAGAGCAACCTTCCTCTGACAGAGATCAACAAGATCCTCAAGAACCTAGAGAGCAAGAAGCTAATCAAGGCTGTGAAATCAGTGGCTGTGAGTCGAGCTTCAAACACTAAAATATTCTAAAATGCACGTTTTAAAAACCAGCGAAAAATAATTGAATCAAGAAAAGCACCACTTAATAATATGAATGCATCAGCATACATGCTATCCAAACTCTATATAACTGTTTAGTCTCACTTATAATGAGTTATTGTTGTTGTTTGTCCAGGCGTCAAAAAAGAAGGTTTACATGCTATACAACCTGCAGCCAGACCGCTCGGTGACTGGGGGAGCCTGGTACAGTGACCAGGACTTTGAGTCTGAGTTTGTGGAGGTTCTCAATCAGCAGTGTTTCAAATTCCTTCAGAGTAAGGTGAGGGCTCCACTGAATGGGAGTGGGACAAATAAATTTGGTTGTTTATCATTACTAGACAGCCATTATCAATTTTAACTTTAACTAGGCCACTCGGAAACATTCAGTATCATCTTGGTAAGCAACTCCAGTGTATATTTGGCCTTTTAGGTTATTGTTCTGCTGAAAGGGGAATTTGTTTCCCAGTGTCTGTTGGAAAGCAGACAAGTCCAGGTTTTCCTCTGGGATTGTGCCTGTGCTTAGCTCTGTCACATTTATTTAAAAAAAGTATATCTGTAGTCCTGGATGATGACAAGCATACCCACAACATGATGCAGCCACCACTATGCTTGAAAATATGAAGACTGGTAATGAGTCATGTGTTGCGTTGGATTTGCCCCAAACATAACGCTTTGTTTAAAGGACATAAAGTTAATTTCTTTGCCACAGTTTTTGCAGTTTTACTTTATTGCAAGCAAGATGCATGTTTTGGGAGAAAAATAATTATGTACAGGCTTCTTTCACTTCACTCTGTCAATTAGTTTAGTATTGTGGAGTAACTACAATGTTTTTGATCCATCCTCTGTTTTCTCCTGTCACAGCCAGTAAACTCCAAAACTGTTTTAAAGTTACCATTGGCCTCACAGTGAAGTCCCTGATTGATTTCCTTCCTCTCAGGCAACTGAGTTAGCAAGGATGCCTGTATCTTTGTAGTGACTGGGTGTAATGATACATTGTCCAAAGTGTAATTAATAACTACACCATGCTCAAACGGATATTCAACGTCTGCTTTTTATTTGACTCATCTCCCAATAGGTGCCCTTCTTTGGAAAACCTCCCAGGTCTTTGTGGTTGAATCTGAGTTTGAAATTCACTGCTTGACTGAGAAACCTTACAGCTAATTGTACATGTGGGGTACAGAGATGAGGTAGTGATTCAAAAATCACGGTAAATACTAGTATTGCACAAAGAGTTATTCCATGCAACTTATCATCTGACTTGTTAAGCACATTTTTACTCCTGAACTTATTTCAGCTTGCCATAACAAAGGGGTTGAATGCTTATTGACTCAAGACATGTCAGCTTTTCATTTTTATTAATTTGCATTAAAAAAACATAATTCCACTTTAACATTATGGGTATAGTGTGTAGGCCAATTTTAAATTCAAGCTGTAACACAACTAAATGTGGAAAAAGTCAAGGGGTGTGAATACTTTCTGAAGGTACTGTACCTGTATGTACAGACAGAGAACGAGAGAACGAGAGAGAGAGATGAGGGAGAGAGGTAGAGCAATTTCATTCTGACTTTTAGATAGACATTTAGAGGAACAGGGAGGAGGAAGAAATGTAGAAGTGGTGGGGAGGGAGTGGAGGAAGGACGAGGAGGCAGGCTTGAGTTACTGAAAAAAAGAGAGGTTTGGCTGCTTCAACAATTACTAAACGGAGTGGTCAGCAACTTATGAGTGCAGGCTTAGGAAGAGGGGAAGACAGAGAAAGAGTGGGAGAGGAAGAGAGAAAATAGGGAGGAGATGGGGTGAAATTGGAGGAGTGAGAGATGGAGGTATGCAGTAAAGGAATGAAGTTTGGAATAAGAGATGGGAAGAGATGATGGGGTGAATGAGAGGATGAACAGAATGATGGAGAAGAATGATGAGAATGAGAACAAAATGGTTAGAGTAGCTCGTAAGAAAGAGAGAAGGGACGAAAGGTTGGGAAAATGGAGGAGGAAATTATGGAATGGTTGGGGGGAAGGGGCGAAAAATTGGCCAGGGATTCAAAAGACGCATTAATCTTGGCGCAAGTTCTGTTTCAGTGTGTCTGAATATATATATATATATTTTTGGGGGGGGGCTTTCAATGCAGTAACACATACTGTATAATAATATCTGACAAATTCCACCAATCATATCCCAGAATGAAAGCAATAACAGAGTTGATCCTCTTCATTTAGTCCCACTGTGTAATATAGAATCGCTACTTTGTCGCAGAGAAAAACTTTCAAAGGACTTTGGATGACATAAGTAAATAAATAATAATATGACTTTCACAGGAGAGAAAAAAACACATAGAGCATATACACAATCTGGAAAAAAATGTTAGTTAGCTGTCAGACATCTTACTATACTGTAGATGCTGTGCTAATGAATACACATTAAAAAAGACAGAAAGGCAGACATGTAAGGAGGAACATACAGTTTAGTTCACATACACAATCTGTCATATATGACATATGAATGCACATACACGTTGTCTCGCAGAAACGAACAGACAACACAAGTGCCTTCAGAAAGTATTCCTACCGCTTGACTTATTCCACATTTTGTTGCGTTACAGCCTGAATTCAAAATGGATTAAATATAATTTTAATATAACTACACCCAATACCCCATAATTACAAAGTGAGTACATGTCAAGATGTTTTGGGTTTGCAAATTTGCAAAATGAAATACAGAAATATCTCATGTACATAAGTATTCACAACCCTGAGTCAATACATGTTTGAATCCCCTTTGGCAGCGATTACAGCTGTGAGTGTTTTTGGGTAAGTATCTAAGTGTCAGGTCCTGACCTTAGTTCCTTTTTTATGTCTCCATTTTAGTTTGGTCAGGGCGTGAGTTGGGGTAGGCATTCTATGTGTTTTTCTATGTTTTCTATTTCTATGTGTTTGGCCTGGTATGGTTCCCAATCAGAGGCAGCTGTAAATCGTTGTCTCTGATTGAGAACCATACTTAGGTAACCTTTTCCCACCTGTGTTTTGTGGGTAATTATATTTCCGTGTGTGTTTGTGTGCACCTCGGTTGCGTCACGGTCTTTGCTGTTTACCTGTTTGTTTTCTTGTTATTTTGGTTTCACTTTTATTAAAAGATGTGGAACTACATGCACGCTGCGCCTTGGTTGATTTATGACAGGGAGTTTGAGGATAGCGAGTGCGACAGAATTACCCACCACAAGAAGACCAAGCAGCGTGCGCCAACCTGGAGGAGGAGTTGGACCGGGGAGGAGAGAATGGTAGAGGACAAGACCCGGTCACTGAAGCCCGAGAGGCAGCCCCAATTTTTTTTGGGAGGGGGCACACGGGGAGTGTGGCGGAGTCAGGTTGGAGACCTGAGCCCACTCCCCGTGCTTACTGGGGTGAGCAGGTGACAGGTCAGGCCACTTGCTATGGGGTGATGCGCATTGTGTCTCGGCCGAGTATTCACAGGCCGGTGTGCTCGGTGCCAGCGTCCCGGGTGGAAGCTGGCATCCAGCCAGAACGGGGGGGCAGCTATGCGGTCGAGACCGGCAGTGCGCCTCCACGGCCCTATGTATCCGGTGCCTCCTCCATGCACCAGGCCTCCTGTAGGTCTCTCCAGCCTGGTGGGTCCTGTGGCAGCCCCACGCACCAGCCTGTCCGGCGCCGCCAGAGTCTCCCGCCTGTCCGGCGCCGCCAGAGTCTCCCGCCTGTCCGGCGCCGCCAGAGTCTCCCGCCTGTCCGGCGCCGCCAGAGTCTCCCGCCTGTCCGGCGCCGCCAGAGTCTCCCGCCTGTCCGGCGCCGCCAGAGTCTCCCGCCTGTCCAGCACCCGTGGTAAGGGTCCCCAGTTCTGGGTCGGCGGCGAGGGTCGCCACTCCAGAGGAGCCACCTAAGTGGGACAAGACTATGGTGGAGTGGGGTCTACGTCCCGCACCAGAGCCACCACAGCGGTGAAATGCCCACCCAGACCCTACCCTATAGGTTCAGGTTTTGCGTCCGGAGTCCGCACATTTGGGGGGTGGTACTGTCACGTCCTGACCTTAGTTCCTTTTTTATGTCTCTATTTTGGTTTGGTCAGGGCGTGAGTTGGTGTGGGCATTCTATGTGGTTTTTTTTAATATGTTTTCTATTTCTATGTGTTTGGCCTGGTATGGTTCCCAATCAGAGGCAGCTGTCAATCGTTGTTTCTGATTGAGAACCATACTTAGGTAGCCTTTTCCCACCTGTATTTTGTGGGTAGTTATTTTTCAGTGTGTGTTTGTGTGCACCTCGGTTGCGTCACGTTCTTTGCTGTTTACCTGTTTGTTTTCTTGTTATTTCGGTTTCACTTTCATTAAAAGATGTGGAACTACATGTACGCTGCGCCTTGGTTGATTTATGACAGGGAGTTTGAGGATAGCAAGCGTGACACTAAGAGTGTCCATTTTAAATTCAAGCTATAACACAACAAAATGTGGAAAAAGTCAAGCCAGTGTGAATACTTGCCGAAGGCACTGTAAGCAAATGCATGCATCCACATGGGGACACACATGACCAAACAGATCACACGCCACACATTTCCATAAAAAACAGCTTTGAACACGCAACAGCTTCCATCCTCCCTCGTTAGGCAGAAGCCCCAGGAGTCATGTTTTATGGGCAGAAGGGGCAGGAGCCTACGGGGCATTGGCAGTGAATGTGACTGACACCTCTCCATCTATGTACTGTGTATGTACTGTGTGTGTATATACAGTGGGGAGAACAAGTATTTGATACACTGCCGATTTTGAAGGTTTCCCTACTTACAAAGCATGTAGAGGTCTGTAATTTTTTTTGTCATAGGTACACTTCAACTGTATGATTTTTAAGTAATTAATTTGCATTTTATTGCAAGACATAAGTATTTGATCACCTACCAACCAGTAAGAATTCCGGCTCTCACAGACCTGTTAGATTTTCTATAAGAAACCCTCCTGTTCTCCACTCATTACCTGTATTAACTGCACCTGTTTGAACTCGTTACCTGTATAAAAGACACCTGTCCACACACTCGATCAAGCAAACCGACTCCAACCTCTCCACACTGGCCAAGACTAGAGAGCTGTGTAAGGACATCAGGGATAAAATTGTAGACCTGCACAAGGCTGGGATGGGCTACATAACAATAGGAAAGTAGCTTGGTGAGAAGGCAACAACTGTTGGCGCAATTATTAGAAAATGGAAGAAGTTCAAGATGACGGTCAATCACCCTCGGTCTGGGGCTCCATGCAAGATCTCACCTCGTGGGGCATCAATGATCATGAGGATGGTGAGGGATCAGGCCAGAACTACATGGCAGGACCTGGTCAATGACCTGAAGAGAGCTGGGACCACAGTCCCAAAGAAAACCATTAGTAACACACTACGCCGTCATGGATTAAAATCCTGCGGCGCACGCAAGGTCCCCCTGCTCAAGCCAGCGCATGTCCAGGCCCGTCTGAAGTTTGCCAATGACCATCTGGATGATCCCGAGGAGGAATGGGAGAAGGTCGTGTGGTCTGATGAGACAAAAATAGAGCTTTTTGGTCTAAACTCCACTCGCCGTGTTTGGAGGGGGAAGAAGGATGAGTACAAACCCAAGAACACCATCTCAACCGTGAAGCATGGAGGTGGAAACATCATTCTTTGGGGATGCTTTTCTGCAAAGGGGACATCACGACTGCACCGTATTGAGGGGAGGATGGATGGGGCCATGTATCGCGAGATCTTGGCCAACAACCTCCTTCTCTCAGTAAGAGCATTGAAGATGGGTCATGGCTGGGTCTTCCAGCATGACAACGACCCGAAACACACAACCAGGGCAACTAAGGAGCGGCTCCGTAAGAAGCATCTCAAGGTCCTGGAATGGCCTAGCCAGTCTCCAGACCTGAACCCAATAGAAATCTTTGGAGGGAGCTGAAAGTCCGTATTGCCCAGCGACAGCCCCAAAACCTGAAGGATCTGGAGAAGGTTTGTATGGAGGAGTGGGCCAAAATCCCTGCTGCAATGTGTGCAAACCTGGTCAAGAACTACAGGAAACGTATGATCTCTGTCATTGCAAACAAAGGTTTCTGCACCAAATATTAAGTTCTGCTTTTCTGATGTATCAAATACTTATGTCATGCAATAAAATGCTAATTAATTACTTAAAAATCATACAATGTGATTTTCTGGATTTTTGTTTTAGATTCCGTCTCTCACAGTTAACGTGTACCTATGATAAAAATTACAGACCTCTTCATGCTTTGTAAGTAGGAAAACCTGCAAAATCGGCAGTGTATCAAATACTTGTTCTACCCACTGTATGTCCAATATCCAGACACATCCATATGTATCTGATTCTAAAGTATTACCTCTATGGACTTCCATGCGCCTGGATTCATATAGATTGAATGGCTCCATACATTAGGGCTACTGAGGAATATTAAGCGGCTGTTTCAGAGTGTTTTTGGTCCATGACCCAGTTAGGGACTTGTGTCTGGTCAAATGAGAGGAACTCTGGGAAGCTGTGTTTTTAGCCGCTAGCTACTCAGCTCTGGCACATCTGTGACAGAAGCCTTTCGGACCTACAAATGTGTTTGTGGGGACTCAAAGGCTTGTGTCCTCACTTGGCCATGCGGTGTGGGACTGTGAGGACATAGGGATTATACATGTCCTCATTTTGGCATCCTTACAGTGTGTCTTTTAAGACTCAATGACCCGGGTCCTCACTTTGACATCTGCGGCTGTTTTCTGTTACAGTGTGTTTGTGAGGACACAATTACTCATGTCCTCACTTTAACATCTACGGTTTTTGTGAGGACTCAATGACCCACATCCTTACTTTAATATCCAGTGTGTTTGTGAGGACTTACTGACCTGTGTCCTCACTTTTCCAGTGTGTCTTGGAGGACTAAATGAGCCATGTCCTCACTTTGCCATCTGTGTCTGTTTAGATCTTACAGTTTCTGACAGTCTTTCATTCAGCTATTTCTCCCACGGTGAATGTGGTATTTCAAAATTATCTAATAACTACTCCAACTTTGTGGTTCATTAAAAGAGGCACCAGACAGTTACCAATTGTGTTGAATTCTTTAAGGTTGCACCAAAAAGCAGTGCTTGCTACCACATGAGTGAAAAAAGGGTCAGTCAAATACAATACCAATTGAAAAGGAACTATAAAATAAAAAATGTCTTTACAATCCCTGAATGACTTGGAATCGACATGGAATTGACCCCAACCTTTGTGACAAAGTGAATCGTCCCTCCAATGTAGCTACAGGCCCTCTCCATTGCCTCCTGAGACCACCGGAGTGATCCCACTGCTGCCAAGAATTTAGTGAGAGAGAGAGAGATGCAACAGGGACTCGAGCCAATGCTCCTAAGGTGCAGAGGCAAGCATCTTATGGACTGTGCCTCCGGGCAGAGGTAGTAAAATGGTCATATATGCCATGTTACGAAATTATTTAAAAGAAAACGCTACTATTTCAATTTCAGACTAAAGTCAATGTCATCACATCAGTATAAAGATAGATTATTGATGTCATTTGGAGTATGTAATGACAGAGGGGGCGGCAGGTAGCCTAATGGTTAGAGTGTTGGACTAGTGACTGGAAGGTTGCAAGATTGAATACCCGAGCTGACAAGGTAAAAATCTGTCATTCTGCCCCTGAACAAAGCAGTTAACCCACCTAGGTCCGTCATTGAAAATAAGAATTTGTTCTTAACTGACCTGCCTAGTTGAATAAAGGTCAAATAAATAAATAAAAGAGGTGGCTCTAAAAAAACGCATTGAGATCGTTAGATAACTATCTCGCCATTGCACACACGCATGCGTGCACACACACACACACACACACACGCACACACAGTTCCTCTCTCTTTTACACATCCGACACACACATTATGCAACCCGCTTTAGGTCAAAATGAGAGCAATCTGTTCTTGTTAAACACCCCGGCGCAGGACTGTTTAATGGCCTTGTTAGGAGACACAGGCTAGTTTTTAAAATGAATTTGCACTGAAGTTTGCCAGCGTCGAACATTGAAGGGGGAACACCTACGAGACCAACGGTTAAAACGCACATCTCATTATCAGCCTTTCCCCATATATTATCCATACTAATGTCCCCGCACTACAGGAAAAGAAGGGATGATCTGTCTTCTGTTCTCGGCTTTCTCTCTATTGCTCTCTAATTTGAGGTACTGTAAGTGGTCAACCTTGTATTAGGAGCCAGGTGTGTGCGCCCCGCCCTACGACACTGATAATGATTTGTCTATTGCACCTTTTGTTTTATATGCACTTTGCACATTTTAGGGCATCATGTTCTGAATAAATAAGATTGTTTTTTTTGCATCTGAGCCTCCATTTTGTGTGGCTATCTATCCTTCCTAAACTCTCGATTTGTCTGTTGTGTACAGGGATGCACATGTGTGTGTAATTCTTGAGTTCCCTCCCAGGACTGCTGACCTGGGACATCAACCTTCAAAGTCCAATGCAGTGGTTTTATTTCCATATCAAATAATTTCTGGGTAACAACTAAGTACCTTACTGTGATTGTTTTCAATTAAAATGGTTTTAAAAAAGAAACTAAAATAGCTTCTTAGCAAAGAGCAATTTCTCAAGCAAAACTTTTTCTAGGACTGTCTGGGAGTGGTCTGAGTGGGGAGGATAAAACTGAAAACTAGCTGTTATTGGCAGAGGGATTTGGAACTCTCTTTCTTATTGGTCTATGGCTGTAGGGGCAGTATTGGGTAGCTTGGATGAATAAGGTACCCAGAGTAAACGGCCTGCTCCTTAGTCCCAGTTGCTAATATATGCATATCATTAATACATTTGGATAGAAAACACTCTGAAGTTTTTAAAACTGTCTGAATGATGTCTGTGAGTATAACAGAACTCATATGGTAGGCAAAAACCTGACAAAAAATCCAAACAGGAAGTGGGAAATCTGAGGTTTGTAGTTATCGAATACACAGTGGGATATGTTTCAAGTTGCACTTCCTAGGGCTTCCACTAGATGTCAAGCGTCTTTAGAAACTTGAATGAATGAGGCTTCTACTGTGATGTGGGGACGAATAAGAGCTCTTTGAGTCAGTGGTCTGGCAGAGAGCCAGGTCCTGGTCAGGCACATTTCACATGAGAGCGACCTGCGTTCCATGGCTTTTCTACAGACAATGAAATTCTCCGGTTGGAATGTTATTGAAGATTTGTGATAAAAACATCCTAAATATTGATTCTATACTTAGTTTAAAATGTTTCTACGACCTGTAATATAACTTTTTGAACTTTTTGTCCGACGTTCGGCTGGACCTGCATGAGCGTTTGGATTTGTGTACTAAACGCCCTAACAAAAGTAGCTACTTGAACATAAATAGTGTTATCGAACAAATAAAAGATTTATTGTGGAACTATGATTCCTGGGAGTGCATTCTGATTAAGATCATCAAAGGTAAGGGAATATTTATAATGTTATTTCTGATTTCTGTTGACTCCAACATGGCAGATATTTTTGTTATTTTCTGAGCGCCGTTCTCAGATTATTGCATGGTTTGCTTTATCTGTTTATTTTTTTAAAAATCTGACACAGTGGTTGCATTAAGGAGAGGTATATCTATAATTCCATGTGTAACACTTGTATTTTCATCAACATTTATGATGAGTATTTCTGTAAAATTGATGTGGCTATGCAAAATCACTGGATGTTTTTGGAACTACTGAACGTAATGCGCCAATGTAAACTCAGATTGTTTTGTATAAATATGAACTTTATCAAAGAAAACATACATTTATTGTGTAACATGAAGTCCTATGAGTGTCATCTAATGAAGATCATCAAAGGTTAGTGATTCATTTTATCTCTATTTGTGCTTTTAGTGACTCCTATCTTTGGCTGGAAAACTGGCTGTGTTTTTCTGTGGCTTGTTGGTGACCTAACATAATCGTTTGTGGTGCTTTCGGTGTAAAGCCTATTTGAAATCGGACACTGTGGTGGGATTAACAACAAGATTACCTTTACAATGGTATAAAACACATGTATGTTTGAGGAATTTTAATGATGAGATTTCTGTTGTTTTGAATTTGGCGCCCTGCACTTTCACTGGCTGTTGTCATATCGATCCCGTTAACGGGATTTTAGCCCTAAGAAGTTCTAATGTACCCCCTGGTGATGTCACCAGGCAGGCCAAAGCTCCATCCCGCCAAAACAGGATGAAATTTCAGGCGTTTTTACAAACAGCTCACAATTTTCACACTATTATTTCAAACTCATAGTGTCGAAATATATATTAAACACCAGTAAAACATGTTTTTGACGGCAGAGGGGCTTAATTCTGCTAGGAAATATCTGCTAAATATGTATGTATACTGATTATTTTGCATACAGAACATACACACTTGGTTTCTGTTATGTAAACACACACACACACACACACACACACACACACACACACACACACACACACACACACACACACACACACACACACACACACACACACACACACACACACACACACACACACACACACACACACACACACACACACACACACACACACACACACACACACACTCCTTATCTCTCTCAGTCACATTTTCACCCCCCACCATTGTTCTCATTGCTCCACCTCATCTCATATTCTCAGTGTGGTGCAGTGAGGCCCTAGAGAGAGGCATTGCACTGGATCGTTCTGTGACTGTTACTATCTGAGACTGTTACCATACGAGACTGTAGCCTACTATGCCCCCCCCCCCAACCTGCCCTTTACCCCCACCTAACTCCTAATTTATGATCACCCTAATTTATGATCACTTCTGTATCTAAATCGATATCGTCCTGGGCCTGAGTCGGCAGCATTTCAGTGGCGCCGTTGACCAGTTCCTTCGATGGCGTCCAGGCATCATAGGAATAGGGCTGAAATTAGCCTCGTTGTCGTCGTGCGCCGGGCAGTTCTCCAGGAATATGCGTGCGTATGGTGAGAGATTCATTCCACTGGCTACCGCCACACTCAGTTGCAGAAGCGCGCATCTCTGCTGCACGGTGTCGGAAGCAGGGTACTGCACCCTCCGCTGCGTTTCATACGCAAACCCCAACACCAAATGAGACGTAATGTGTTGAGACAGCACAAGCTCATCAACGTATCCGAGGTCGCTGGTGCTTGTGCGTGGTGAAGGCAGCTGAAGCCGCTCTTAGTCCAATCAGAGTTCAAAGGGAGGGCTAAGATGGTAATTAGTGATCGAAACACTAATTTGATTTACTAGCATTAGGTAAGTACAGGAAGTAGGGATTCCCTGGTCCCATTCTGGTGGTTCTGCTGCCCTCTGTAGGAGAGAGGGAGACTGTGCTGCAAAACAGATCGAGCAGACTACTATTATGACTCATACATAGTCAAAATCCATCGGCTCCAGTCCAGCCATCACATGTACATTTCGTTAGCTTCTTTGATTACAATATAAATGAAACATTTCACAGTTCAGAGGCCTTGTTAGGGCATTGGATATTATTCAATAGTTCCCTGATTTTATCTCATACATCATGTATATTTAAAGAAAGAGGTTAAAAGAACATATTCAACATAGTATAACATTTTCCTGTGTGAAGTCTAGGGAGACGTAAGAAAATATCATCAAATACTACATTCCATCTCTTCAACATCAGATATGACCTGAGCAAATGCTGAGCTTCACAGACAGCATAAACCTGGGTCATACTACCACCCTCTGGTTGGCCTGGGCTACTACCGTTGACCTGCCAACCTGTCTGTCAAATCAAAGTTTTATTGGTCACATACACAGATGTGCAGATGTTTTCAAAGGTGCAGAGAGATGCTTGTGTTTCTCTGCAGCAATACCTAGCCCTATAAAATAATACACACATAATCCAAAAAGTAGAAATTAAGAAATATCAGAACGACCAATATCAGAACGAGCAATGACAGACTGCGGAATATACGACACCAGTCAAAAGTATGGGCATGCCTACTCATTCAAGGGTTTTACTTTATTTTTAAAAACTATTTTCCACACTGTAGAATACTAGTGAAGACATCAAAACTATGAAATAACGTATATGGAATCAAGTTGTAACCAAAAAAAACCACTTAAACACCCTTTGCCTTTTTTTCACCTTTATTTAACCAGGTAGGCTAGTTGAGAACAAGTTCTCATTTGCAACTGCGACCTGGCCAAGATGTGACACAGACAACAACACAGAGTTACACAACACAGAGTTACAAAGCTGATGACAGCTTTGCACACTCTTGGCATTCTCTCAACCAGCTTCACCTGGAATACTTTCCAACAGTCTTAAAGGAGTTCCCACATATGCTGAGCACTTGTTGGTTGCTTTTCCTTGACTCTGGGTTCCAACTCATCCCAAACCATCTCAATTGGGTTGAGGTCGGGTGATTGTGGATGTCAGGTCATCTGATGCAGCACTCCATCACCTTCTTGGTCAAATAGCCCTTACACAGCCTGGAGAAGTGTTGGGTCATTGCCCTGTTGAAAAACAAATGATAGTCCCACTAAGCGCAAATCAGATGGGATGGCGTATTGCTGCAGAACTCTGTGGTAGCCATGCTGGTTAAGTGTGCCTTGAATTATAAATAAATCACAGAGAGTGTCACCAGCAAAGCACCCCCACACCATCCTACCTCTACTCAATGCTTCAAGGTAGGAACCACACATGCGGAGATCATCCATTCACCTACTCTGCGTCTAACAAAGACATGGCGGTTGGAACCAACAGTCTCAGATTTGGACTCATCAGACCAAATGACAGATTTCCACCAGTCTAATGTCCATTACTCGTGTTTCTTGACCCAAGCAAATATCTTCTTATTAATGGGGTCCTTTAGTAGTGGTTTCTTTGCAGCAATTCGACCATGAAGGCCTGATTCAAGCAGTCTCCTTTGAAGTGTTGATGTTGAGATGTGTCTGTTACTTAAACTCTGTGAAGCATGTATTTGGGCTGCAATTTCTGAGGTTGGTAACTCTAATGAACTTATCCTCTGCAGCAGAGGTAACTCTGGGTCTTCCTTTCCTGTGGCGGTCCTCATGAGAGCCAGTTTCATCATAGCGCTTGAAGGTTTTTGCAACTTTACTTGAAGAAACTTTCAAAGTTCTTGAAATGTTCCGCATTGTCTGACCTTCATGTCTTAAAGTAATGATGGACTGTTGTTTCTCTTTGCTTATTTGAGCTGTTCTTGCCATAATATGGACTTGGTCTTTTACCAAATAGGGCCATCTTCTGTATACCACCCCTACCTTGTATACAAGGTAGGGGTGGTAGTTATATAGGATGAGCCATGATTAGAATACAGTATACATATAACGTGGGTAAAACGGTATGTAAACATTATTAAAGTGACTAGTTTTCAAGTTTTCACTCTATGTACATAGGTCAGCAGTCTCTAGGGTGCAGGGTGGTAGCCGGGTCGTAACAGTGACAAAGCAGGGTGCTGGGTGGAGGCCGGGTAGTGATGACTGTTTAACAGTCGGATGGCCTGGAGATAAAAAGCTGTTCATCAGCCTCCCGGTCCCTGTTTTGATGCACCTTTACTGTCTCCGCCTAGATGGTAGCGGCCTTCCTATGAAACCGGGTGCTGTAGATGTCCTGGAGGGCAGGCAGTGTGTCCCCGATGATGCATTGGGCTGACCGCACCACCCTCTGGAGAGCGCTTCGGTTCTGGATAGTTCAATTGCCGTACCGGGAGGTGCTACAGCCTGACAGGATGCTCTTAATGGTGCCTTTGTAGAAGTTTGTGAGGGTCTTAGGGGCCACGCCAAATTTCTTCAGCGTCACTCACAGAGGCAGGGAGCTGTGATGCAGTAGTGGTCTCCCGGGCAGGAACACAACACTAATTGCATATCAATGCCTGTTTTCCATGGCAGACTCATTAACAAGCTGTACAGCTCCTCATAATGGCCAATATTTAGAAAATAAACATCAGGCGAATAGCCTGTAAATTATTAGACCTCTTTCAAACCTGTCCTGTAGTTGTTCTCATGTAGTATGCTAAGTGCGAGGTTTATTAGAGGATGTTTGTGGGGAGAATATGAACACTGTGTTACTATTGACAGTGTGTTAATTTATTTACCAGAGTGAGTTTATGCCAAATGGATGCTGTCAAATCATCAACAACAGTGTTGCCGAATGTTCAGTTCAGTTCAAATCTTTGCTTGAATGGGTTTTGGGGTGAGAGGTCTTTAAAAAAGTAATGAAGAAAAACCAATGAGGTTGAAAGAATCCATAGACCTGTCTCCTTGGATCTTTATCTCTCCCCATGTCTATCTCTCTATCTCTCTGTCAGCTTCTTGCCCTTCATACGCTCTATACCTCTCCACCCCCCTTCTCTCCCCATGTCTATCTCTCTATCTCTCTGTCAGCTTCTTGCCCTTCATACGCTCTATACCTCTCCACCCCTTCTCTCCCCATGTCTATCTCTCTATCTCTCTGTCAGCTTCTTGCCCTTCATACGCTCTATACCTCTCCACCCCCTTCTCTCCCCATGTCTATCTCTCTATCTCTCTGTCAGCTTCTTGCCCTTCATACGCTCTATACCTCTCCACCCCCCTTCTCTCCCCATGTCTATCTCTCTATCTCTCTGTCAGCTTCTTGCCCTTCATACGCTCTATACCTCTCCACCCCCTTCTCTCCCCATGTCTATCTCTCTATCTCTCTGTCAGCTTCTTGCCCTTCATACGCTCTATACCTCTCCACCCTCCTTCTCTCCCCATGTCTATCTCTCTGTCAGCTTCTTGCCCTTCATACGCTCTATACCTCTCCACCCTCCTTCTCTCCCCATGTCTATCTCTCTGTCAGCTTCTTGCCCTTCATACGCTCTATACCTCTCCACCCTCCTTCTCTCCCCATGTCTATCTCTCTGTCAGCTTCTTGCCCTTCATACGCTCTATACCTCTCCACCCTCCTTCTCTCCCCATGTCTATCTCTCTGTCAGCTTCTTGCCCTTCATACGCTCTATACCTCTCCACCCTCCTTCTCTCCCCATGTCTATCTCTCTGTCAGCTTCTTGCCCTTCATACGCTCTATACCTCTCCACCCTTCTCTCCCCATGTCTATCTCTCTGTCAGCTTCTTGCCCTTCATACGCTCTATACCTCTCCACCCTCCTTCTCTCCCCATGTCTATCTCTCTGTCAGCTTCTTGCCCTTCATACGCTCTATACCTCTCCACCCTCCTTCTCTCCCCATGTCTATCTCTCTGTCAGCTTCTTGCCCTTCATACGCTCTATACCTCTCCACCCCCCTTCTCTCCCCATGTCTATCTCTCTGTCAGCTTCTTGCCCTTCATACGCTCTATACCTCTCCACCCCCTTCTCTCCCCATGTCTATCTCTCTATCTCTCTGTCAGCTGCTTGCCCTTCATACGCTCTATACCTCTCCACCCCCCTTCTCTCCCCATGTCTATCTCTCTATCTCTCTGTCAGCTTCTTGCCCTTCATACGCTCTATACCTCTCCACCCCCTTCTCTCCCCATGTCTATCTCTCTATCTCTCTGTCAGCTTCTTGCCCTTCATACGCTCTATACCTCTCCACCCCCTTCTCTCCCCATGTCTATCTCTCTATCTCTCTGTCAGCTTCTTGCCCTTCATACGCTCTATACCTCTCCACCCCCCTTCTCTCCCCATGTCTATCTCTATCTCTCTGTCAGCTTCTTGCCCTTCATACGCTCTATACCTCTCCACCCTCCTTCTCTCCCCATGTCTATCTCTCTATCTCTCTGTCAGCTTCTTGCCCTTCATACGCTCTATACCTCTCCACCCTCCTTCTCTCCCCATGTCTATCTCTCTGTCAGCTTCTTGCCCTTCATACGCTCTATACCTCTCCACCCTCCTTCTCTCCCCATGTCTATCTCTCTGTCAGCTTCTTGCCCTTCATACGCTCTATACCTCTCCACCCCCTTCTCTCCCCATGTCTATCTCTCTATCTCTCTGTCAGCTGCTTGCCCTTCATACGCTCTATACCTCTCCACCCCCCTTCTCTCCCCATGTCTATCTCTCTATCTCTCTGTCAGCTTCTTGCCCTTCATACGCTCTATACCTCTCCACCCCCTTCTCTCCCCATGTCTATCTCTCTATCTCTCTGTCAGCTTCTTGCCCTTCATACGCTCTATACCTCTCCACCCCCCTTCTCTCCCCATGTCTATCTCTCTATATCTCTGTCAGCTTCTTGCCCTTCATACGCTCTATACCTCTCCACCCCCTTCTCTCCCCATGTCTATCTCTCTATCTCTCTGTCAGCTTCTTGCCCTTCATACGCTCTATACCTCTCCACCCCCTTCTCTCCCCATGTCTATCTCTCTATCTCTCTGTCAGCTTCTTGCCCTTCATACGCTCTATACCTCTCCACCCCCTTCTCTCCCCATGTCCTCTCTATCTCTCTGTCAGCTTCTTGCCCTTCATACGCTCTATACCTCTCCACCCCCTTCTCTCCCCATGTCTATCTCTCTATCTCTCTGTCAGCTTCTTGCCCTTCATACGCTCTATACCTCTCCACCCTCCTTCTCTCCCCATGTCTATCTCTCTGTCAGCTTCTTGCCCTTCATACGCTCTATACCTCTCCACCCTCCTTCTCTCCCCATGTCTATCTCTCTGTCAGCTTCTTGCCCTTCATACGCTCTATACCTCTCCACCCTCCTTCTCTCCCCATGTCTATCTCTCTGTCAGCTTCTTGCCCTTCATACGCTCTATACCTCTCCACCCCCCTCTCTCCCCATGTCTATCTCTCTGTCAGCTTCTTGCCCTTCATACGCTCTATACCTCTCCACCCCCTTCTCTCCCCATGTCTATCTCTCTATCTCTCTGTCAGCTTCTTGCCCTTCATACGCTCTATACCTCTCCACCCCCTTCTCTCCCCATGTCTATCTCTCTATCTCTCTGTCAGCTTCTTGCCCTTCATACGCTCTATACCTCTCCACCCCCCTTCTCTCCCCATGTCTATCTCTCTATCTCTCTGTCAGCTTCTTGCCCTTCATACGCTCTATACCTCTCCACCCCCTTCTCTCCCCATGTCTATCTCTCTATCTCTCTGTCAGCTTCTTGCCCTTCATACGCTCTATACCTCTCCACCCCCTTCTCTCCCCATGTCTATCTCTCTGTCAGCTTCTTGCCCTTCATACGCTCTATACCTCTCCACCCCCCTTCTCTCCCCTTGTCTATCTCTCTAGCTCTCTGTCAGCTTCTTGCACTTCATACGCTCTATACCTCTCCACCCCCCTTCTCTCCCTCATGTCTCTAAGCCCTTTTCTCTATCTGTCACAAAGTCCCCCTCTTCCTTCCGCTCTTTTTAAACTCTTCATTACTATTTTTTTGTGTGTGTGTGTGTGTGTCTGTCTTTTCCTGTCTCCTAACTCCTTTGCACTGTTCAGGGTTTACTTTGGCCTGGTTTCTGCTCTAGTTTGTCTAGTACGAACAAGAGGGAGCAGGCTGTTCAGCCAATATATACCACAAAAGTGTGTGGACTTGACTATTTCAGCAACAACACGTTGTTGACAGGTGTATAAAATCGAGCACACAGCCATGCAATCTCCATTGACAAACATTGGCAGTAGAATGGCCTTACTGAAGAGCTCAGTGGTTTTCAACGTGGCGCCTTCATGGGATGTGTAATGGTCCTGTGTGTAGCTGGTGTAGAGAGTCAGGTGCAGGACAGCAGATATGAATAATCAACGTACTTTACTCAAAATGACAAAAATACAAAGCAACATAGTGGAGACCACAAAAACGGACCGATGTACAAAGAACAATCACTCACAAACAAAACATGGGGAACAGAGGGTTAAATAATAAACAAGTAATTGGTTGAGTGAAGCCAGGTGTGAAAGACAAAGACAGAACAAATGGAAAATGAAAAGTGGATCGGTGGTGGCTAGAAGACCGGTGACGTCGATCACCGAACGCCGCCCGAACAAGGAGAGGGACAAACTTCGGCGGAAGTCGTGACAGGATGCCACCTTTCCAACAAGTCACTTATTCAAATTTCTGCCCTGAGAAAAAAATATTCAATTTTGTTTTCGAATGGCAAGCCAGACAAAATTAAAAGGGTCTGTTCATATAATTAATATTAATTCTGAGGGCAAACATGATTAAATATTAAAGCATTAGACCTCTCACTAAAGGCGTCAGTCAAACAAAAGTTATACTTAAATCCGAAAGGGTTCTCTAGCAAATTAGTAAGAATGTCTCACTCAACGTTTCAAGAATGGCCTTTTCCCCTTTATTCAGATTACAAACCCTCACTTTTGGTTATTTGAAAACGAAATCATCTCCAAAATATAGTTATTTTTTAAACAAGCCTTAGAAAGTTGGTTGCAATTTCAGTTTAATCCACCTGGAAAAAACAGAACAAATAATAAAACAGATATTGGTTAAACTCAAATATACTAATTGATAAAAAGAACATGATTTTTTTCGATAGAAAAAAAAAGGTATGCTCTTTGCAAATTATATCATAAATAGTTATGTCAGACATGCAGCTAATAAAAATATATGGAAATGTCTATTCTACCCAAAATTACAACCAACTAATTACAGCATTACCGCAAAAATGGAAGAGGCAAGTGGAAGGGGGAAAAGTAAGGAACCTGTCTCTTGGCCTTCCATTAAAGACCAAAATTGTTTAAAGAAATTTAAAAAAGATACTAGTTTCATTTAAGGACCAACAAAAATGAACAGCTGTGCCATATAGATTGCAAAATAGTTGGGAAGAGATTTCAATGTACCGATTCCATGTCACATGGTTTATGAACTGATACGCAAAACGACACCGTATTCAAAACATATATTTTTTTCCATTTAGACTATTTTACAAAATTATTGCATTCAATATAATATTATATATATGGGGGATACAACCATCCCAGCTCTACAGATTTTGTTTGCGAAGAGACAGAGTCATGAGATCATTTATTTTGGTACTGTCATATGTAGCTTATTCTTGTTCGCAGGTCCAGGAATGGATGAAGAATTGCAATATTTACCTGGAGCTGACTTTGCAGATAGCACTACTGGGTGATCTGAAAAGTCATAGTCAATCAATCAATAATATAATAATACTTTTAGCAAAAAAATGTCTGTAGAATCTGTAGAAACTATGAGAATAGAAAGGTTTATTACTTTTGTGAAGCATCACAGCACAGTTGAAAAATATATGGCAAGTAGAAATCCAGTATGGACAGATGGAAGGGGTTTAATGGAGCTGAAGAGTGGGACTAATAACAACAAGATAACAAATGTAAAATATACTGTGTCTGTAAAATGTATATACTGTAGCTTTTCAACATTGTAGAATAATAGATGAAGACATCAGAACTATGAAATAACACATATGGAATCATGTAGTAAACAAAAAAGTGTTAAACAAATCAAAATCTATTATATTTGTTATGTTCTTCAAAGTAGCCACCCTTTACCTTGATGACAGCTTTGCACACTCTTGGTATTCTCTCAACCAGCTTCACCTGGAATGCTTTTCCAACAGTCTTGAAGGAGTTGGCTGTTTTTCCTTCACTCTGTGGTCCAACTCATTCCAAACCATCTCAATTGGGTTGAAGTTGGGTGATTGTGGAGGTCAAGTCATCTGACAGCACTCCATCACTCTCCTTCTTTGTCAAATAGCCCTTTCACAGCCTGTAGTTGTGTTGGGTCATTGTCTTGTTGAAAAACAAATGATAGTCCCACTAAGGGCAAACCAGATGGGATGGTGTATTGCTAAAGAACTCTGTGGTAGCCATGCTGGTTAAGTGTGCCTTGAATTATAAATCAATCATAGACAGTGTCCCCAGCAAAGCACCCCCACACCATCACTCCTCCTCCTCTGTGCTTCACGGTGGGTAGCACACAAGTAGAGATGACCTGTTCACCTACTCTGCATCTCACAAAGACACGGTGGTTGGAACCAAACATTTTCAATTTCTCATCAGACCAAAGGACAGATTTCCAGCAGTATAATGTCCATTACTCGTTTTTCTTTGCCCATGCAAATCTCTTCTTCTTATTGGGGTCATTTAGTAGTGTTTTTTTGCAGCAATTCAACCTAAAGAGGCCAGATTCACGCAGTCTCCTCTGGACAGTTGATGTTTTATGTGTCTGTTACTTGTTCTCTGTTCTCTGTGAAGCATGTATTTGGGCTGCAATTTCTGAGGCAGGTAACTCTAATGAACTTATCATCTGCAGCAGAGGTAACTCTGGGTCTTTCTTTCCTGTGGCGGTCCTCATGAGAGCCAGTTTCATTATAGTGCTTGATGGTTTAAAGTTGAAAGAAAACTTTAAAGTTCTTGAAATGTTCCGCATTGATGGACCTTCATGTCTTAAAGTAATGATGGACTTTCGTTTCTCTTTGCTTATTTGAACTGTTCTTGCCATAAAATCAACTTGGTCTTTGAACAAATAGAGCTATCTTCTGCATGCCACCCTTACCTTGTCACCACACAAATTATTGGCTCAAATGCATTAAGAAGGAAAGAAATACCACAAATTAATTTTTAACAAGGAACACCTGTCAATTGAATTGCATTCCAGGTGACTACCTCATGAAGCTGGTTGAGAGAATGCCAAGAGTGTGCAAAGCTTTCATCAGGGCAAAGGGTGGCTACTTTGAAGAATTTCAAATGTAAAGAATATTTTTGGCTTACTACATGATTCCATATGTGTTATTTCATAGTGTTGATGTCTTCACTATTAGTCTACAATGTAGAAAAAAGTCTAAATAAAGAAAAACCCTGGAATTAGTAGGCGTGTCCAACCTAGCACATTGTGTTAGCTAATTCAAGTTTATCGTTTTAAAAGGCTAAATCATTAGAAAACCATTTTGAAATTATGCTAGTACAGCTGAAAACTGTTGTTCTGATTAAAGAAGCAATAAAACATGCCTTCTTTAGACTAGTTGAGTATCTGGAGCATCAGCTCAAAATAGCCAGAAACAAATAACTTTCTTATAAAACTCGTCAGTCTATTCTTGTTCTGAGAAATGAAGGCTATTCCATGCGAGCAATTGCCAAGATACTGAAGATCTCATACAACGCTGTGTACTACTCCCTTCACAGAACAGTGCAAACTGGCCCTAACCAGAATAGAAAGAGGAGTGGGATGCCCCGGTGCACAACTGAGCAAGAGGACAAGTACATTAGAGTGTCTAGTTTGAGGAACAGACGCCTCACAAGTCCTCAACTGGCAGCTTCATTAAATAGTACCCTCAAAACACCAGTCTCAACGTCAACAGTGAAGAGGCGACTCCGGCAGAGTTCCTCTGTCCAGTGTCTGTGTTCTTTTGCCCATCTTTTCTTTTTATTGGCCAGTCTGAGATATGTTTTTTTCTTTGCAACTCTGCCTAGAAGGCCAGCATCAAATGTGATATAGTGAAGCACCTGAGTGAGATGGGTGTGCAATTACGCAGGTACTTTCCCAAAACAGACGACACAAACAACTGGATTCGTTATCCCTTTCATGCCCTGCCTCCAGTCCACTTACCGATATTTGTACAAGAAATCCTCATCGAAATTGCAACAAGCGGTTCTGTGAAAATGTTGTTTAATCAGAAGCCACTGACAGATTTCTGGATAGGGCTGTGCTCAGAGTATCCTGCCTTGGCAAATCGCGCTGTTAAGACACTGATGCCCTTTGCAACCACTTAACTATGTGAGAGTGGATTCTCGCCCCTCACAAGCATGAAAACTAAATACAGGAACAGACTGTATGTGGACAAGACTGAGACTCTCCAATGCAACCCAACATTGCAGAGTTATGTGCATCCTTTCAAGCATACCCTTCTCATTAACCTGCGGTGAGGTATTCACAATTGTTGATGAACAAATAAGGTTTTATATGTAAGATGGCTAAATAAAGAGCAAAATATAATTATTTGTACCCTGGTCCTATAAGAGCTCTTTGTCACTTCCCAAGATCCGGGTTGTGACAAAAACTCACACCTCATTCTTATGTTTAATAAATGTATCATATAGTGTATGTGTCGCAGGCTTATTACAATGATAGCAAAAAACAACATTTGAGAGTGTGCTGACCCTTGTGCTAGAGGGGGTACACAGCTGGAGGTCGAATGTTTGAAGGGGTACGGGACTATAACATTTTGGGAACCACTGCTCTAGACAATTCTACGCCTCTTACTTTGTGGCAACAGTTTGGGGAAGGCCCTTTCCTGTTTCAGCATGACAATGCCCTCGTGAACAAAGCGAGGTCCATACAGAAATCCATACAGAACTTGACTGGCCTGCACAGAGCTCTGACCTCAACCCCATCAAAAGTGCCCGACCTCACTAATGCTCTTGTGGCTGAATGGAAGCAAGTCCCTGCAGCAATGTTCCAACATCTAGTGGAAAGCCTTCCCAGAAGAGTGGAGGCTGTTATAGCAGCAAAGGGGAACATGCTTCCATATTAATGCCCATGATTGTGAAGTTAGATACTCGACGAGCAGGTGTCCACATACTTTTGGCCACGTCATGTAGGTGTTCTGTCGTCTATACATAGAAAAGAATACACTAATGTGCATAGCGCATGTTACATACATATGTTACACAACAAATTCCTTCAGTGTAGACTCCTTCGATATTAGTCAAATTGACATTATTAGAAGTACTTATCATACATTTTAAGTGGCGATATAACTTTTGTATTGCAATAATGGACAATTGTACACGGAGTATAGCAAACATTAGGAACACCCTCCTAATATTGAGTCGCACCAGCCGTTGCCTTCAGAACAGCCTCAATTAATTGGGGCATGACCTCGTAAGAAAGAGTTCCACAGGGATGCTGGCCCATATTGACTCCAGTGCTTCGCACAGTTGTGTCAAGTTGTCTTGATGTCCTTTGGGTGGTGGACAATTCTTGACACACACAGGAAACTGCTGAGCATGGAAAACCCAGCAGCGTTGCAGTTCTTTACAGAAAGCGGTGCACCTGGCACCTACTACCATACCCTGTTCCAAGGCACTAAAATCTTCTGTCTTGCCCATTCACCCTCTGGAGTGGCACACACACACAATCCATGTCTCAATTGTCTCAGGGCGTTAAAAAAATATTCTATACCCCGTCTCCTCCCATTCATCTACACTGATTGAAGTGGATTTGACAAGTGACACCAAGACAAGATCAGAGCTTTAACCTGGATTCACCTGGTCGGTCTATGTCATGGATGGAAAAAGCAGGTGTTCTCAATGTGTTGTACACTCAGAGTACACTGTAGTTGAAGTGCAACGACGCTACTAAGAATTTTAAGGGGCGATTATGGTGAAAAGCACAACAGTAGCACTTACTGAGACGCGCTCTCGCCTTGAGTTGCCGTTGTTGCACCTCTTCACGGTAGATTATTACGTCTGCCTTGCATTATGGCTCCCATTCAAAGACTGTCTGCCTGAATAACAAGTCTGTCAGATTATTGCATCAGAAAGTGAGGACGATAGACATTGAATAATAATAGGCTCCATCCACATCCATCTCAAGGGAGGAAACATTACTTTACTTATAAGGCAACATGTGAATACAGTAGATCCTACATATGGACTGGAGCACCAAACCTACAAACTATCAAATCAATTTAAATATAAATATATTCAATATTCTGAGGAAATAATGTCATGTTTTAAAATGTATTTTATATCAGTACCCCATATGAAACAAAATCCCAATCCTGCTCTTACATTATGTTATAGAACAGTGGTTCCCAAACTTTTTAGAGTCCCGTACCCCTTCAAACATTCGACCTCCAGCTGTGTACCCCCTCTAGCACCAGGGTCAGCACACTCTCAAATGTTTTTTTTTTGTTGCTATCATTGTAAGAAGCCTGCGACACACACACTATATGATACATTTATTAAACATAAGAATGAGTGTGTTTTTGTTACAACCCGGATCTTGGGAAGTGACAAAGAGCTCTTATAGGACCAGGGCACAGATAATAATATAATAATAATCAATAATTTTGCTCTTTATTTAGCCATCTTACATATAAAACCTTATTTGTTCATGTAAATAACTCACCACGGGTTAATAAGAAGGGTGTGCTTGAAAGGATGTGCATAACTCTGCAATGTTGGGTTGTATTGGAGAGTCTCAGTCTTTTCCACATACAGTCTGTGCCTGTATTTAGTTTTCATGCTAATGAGGGCCGAGAATCCACTCTCACATAGGTAAGTGGCATCAGTGTCTTAACAGTGTGAATTGCCAAGGCAAGAAACTCTGAGCGCAGCCCAATCCAGAAGTCTGTCAGTGGCTTCTGATTAAATAACATTTTCACAGAACCGCTTGTTGCAATTTCGATGAGGCTCTCTTGTTCAAATATCGGTAAGTGGACTGGAGGCAGGGCATGAAAGGGATAACGAATCCAGTTGTTTGTGTCGTCTGTTTTGGGAAAGTACCTGCGTAATTGCACACCCATCTCACTCAGGTGCTTCACTATATCACATTTGACATTGTCCGTAAGCTTGAGTTTTTTTTTTGCACACAAAAAAAATCATACAATGATGGAAAGACCTGTGTGTTGTCCTTGTTAACGCAGACAGAGAATAGCTCCAACTTCTTAATCATTGTCACACCCTGACCGTAGATGTGATGTGGGTGGGTATTCTATGTTGTATGTCTAGGTGTTGTGTTTCTATGTTTAGGCCTGGTATGGTTCCCAATCAGAGGCAGCTGGTTATCGTTGTCTCGGATTGAGGACCATACTTAGGCAGCCTGTTTTCCCACTATGGAGTGGGTAGTTGTTTTCTGTTTCCTATCTGTACCAGACAGAACTGTTTCGGTTTCGTTTGTACACGTCGTTGTTTTTGTATTTTTCAGTGTTCTATTAAAAGAATGATGAACACGTACCACACTGCACCTTGGTCCTCACCTTCTTCCACCTACGACGATTGTTACAGACCTACCCACCACAAAAGGACCAAGCAGCATGGTAAGAGGGAGGAATGGACATGGGAGGACATTCTGGACGGGAAGGGATCCTACACATGGGAGGAGATCCTGGCTGGAAGGGATCGCCTCCCATGGGAACAGGTGGAGGCAGCCAGAAGAGAGGAGGCAGCAGGAGAGGTGAACCAGCGGTACGAGGGAACACGGCTGGCAAGGAAGCCCGAGAGGCAGCCCCCAAAAATGTATTGGGGGGTGGCACACGGGGAGTGTGGCTAAGTCAGGTAGGAGACCTGAGCCAACTCCCAGTGCTTACCGCGGCGAGAGGTCGGTGTCTCCAGTGCGCACGCATAGCCCGGTGCACTACATCGCAGCTTCTCGTATCAGCTAGAGTGGGCATCGAGCCAGGAGGAATGAAGCCGACTCAGCGCATCTGGTCTCCAGTGCATCTCCTCGGCCCCAGTTATAAGGCACCAGCCCTACGCACGGTGTCCCCGGTTCGCCAGCACAGTCCAGTGCAGTCTGTTCCACCCCGCCGCACTTGCAGGGCTACAGGAAGTATCCAGCCAGGACAGGTTGTGCAGGTTCGGTGATCAAGACCTCCAGTGCGCCTCCGCGTTCATGTCCATCCGGTGCCTCCTCCACGCACCAGGCCTCCTGTAGCAGCCCCACTCACCAGGCTGTCTCTCCATCTCCTCCCTCCAGGTTCTCAGAGCCGCCCGTCAGTCAGGCGCTGCCAGAGCCGCCCGTCAGTCAGGCGCTGCCAGAGTCGCCCATCAGTAAAGAGCTGCCAGAGTCGCCCGTCAGTAAAGAGCTGCCAGAGTCGCCCATCAGTCAGGCGCTGCCAGAGTCGCCCGTCAGTCAGGCGCTGCCAGAGTCGCCCATCAGTAAAGAGCTGCCAGAGTCGCCCGTCAGTAAAGAGCTGCCAGAGTCGCCCGTCAGTCAGGCGCTGCCAGAGTCGCCCGTCAGTCAGACGCTGCCAGAGTCGCCCGTCACTCCGGCGCTGCCAGAGTCGCCCTTCACTCCGGCGCTGCCAGAGTCACCCTTCACTCCGGCGTACCACGCTGCACCTTGGTCCTCACCTTCTTCCACCTACGACAATTGAATATAGTTGCGGAGAGTCCCTGTTATCCTAGATTAAAAACATCACCCAGATAGGTCATGTGAGAAACTTGTCATCGTGCAAGTGGTCAGACAAGTGAAAATGATGGTCAGGAAAGAAAACTTTAAGCTCGTCTCTCAATTCAAAAGAGTGTGTCAATACTTTGATAACCAGCACACTTATGTATGTTGTAAAAGTGTTACATGGTCGCTGCCCATATCATTGCATAATGCAGAAAATACACGAGAGTTCAGGGGCCTTGCTTTTACAAAGTTAACCACTTTCACTACGTCCAAAATGTCTTTCAAGCTACCAGGTATTCCCTTGGCAGCAAGAGCCTCTCGGTGGATGCTGCAGTGTACCCATGTGACGTTGGGAGCAACTGCTTGCACGCGCTACCACCAGCATTGTCCCAGCCATATCCGCGGAAGCAGGAAGAATGAAGTCCTCCACAATAGTATGGGGCTTGCCTGTACTAGCCACTCGGTAGCTCACCATATAAGACGCTTCTAGCCCCTTCTTATTAATGGTATCTGTTGCTTTTCTACATGTCTTACTACTCAAAAGTCGTCTTTATTCTCACTCAAAAAACTCCCGTGGCTTATTTTTCAAATTGTCATGTTTCGTTTCCAAATGTCTGCGCAAGAGTGAAGGTTTCCCGCGAGAGAGTAACGGTTAATGTGATTGGATGTTAATTATTTGACTAGGCTACCTGTATTTGACATTGTGTTGTTATTTCACTGAACACTAGATGGTTTCATTTTATTTTTGGCAGTGAAACGAGGCTACTCAGGTGTGAAAAAAACATCAACCAAATGTATAGCCCCGTTGGAAAATATAAACATACTGTTTGAAAATGTGAATTAAAAAATATATTTATAGTTTTATTTAAAAAAAAACGTGAATCACATTTTTATTTGGCGTACCCCGTACCCCAGTTTGGGAATACCTGTTATAAACTATCCAACTAATCATTTTTAACTTCAACTGGGTGGTTGATAACTGATCTCCTCACGGTGAGGGTTGATGGTAGAAAGGCACTCTGGCACAAAATGGCTGTCAACCAACCTCCATTAAGGTGTTTAATAGTGGCCCCAGCCATCTCATAACAATGCACTGTACTGTAAGTGCTCCAAGATCTGTTGAGAAGCTCCATCTCAATTAAATGTGTTATGGCATTAATGAGCTTCCATATAAGTCCGTATGTGTGTATGAGTGTGCATCATCCAGAGCTAGTACATAGTAAAAAACAACAACATTTCAGTCAACACTTTGGACCTCTGTTTCAATTTACCACAATTCTAATCTTATCGTTGTTGCATCGTTGAGAGGTGAAACTGCAAGTAAGCATTTCATTGTAATGCGAACACCACGCGTACGTGTTCCTGTGCATATGACAAATGACCTGTAAAAGAATTGACCTGGACGCGAACCATGTTCATGTGGTGCCTCTGTGTGTGAATGAGAACACCTATCTTACGGTGTCACTTGCTGTGATAAAACATTGTACTTCCCTAAGGACAGGCTGTGTTCCGCAACAACATGTCCTCGTGGAGAAATGTGAACAGATAACTTTCTCTCTCCATGCTTTCCCAATCATCCCACCCGCATCCGCTCCTCTGACGCCGACACAAAGACACATCTAAACGGACGGAACAGGTTTTAATATGAAAATTATTTTTTATTCTGTTCTGCTTGCAGCACATGACCACTGTGTTCTGCTCCAGTATGGCACATTGATTCTCACACAGTGACGCAGTGCAAGTCCGTCTGGGACACAGTGTGGCGTAAAGACCGCGCCGGGCTAGCGGATAGAGACAGCGCTGGACCGGGCGCTTCAGTGGGGATTAATATGGAGGAACACAGTGTTTTTGTTGAGTTCAGCACGACAGATGCATCTTTGCAGAGTGAAAGCACACACCACAGTCCTGGTATGGCTCACGATGGATAGTATACTGCTGCATGATGCAACAAAAAAAAGCCATTTGATGCCCGCTAGGCTATATTGTGTGTAAAGATGTCACTGTACACCTCAACACATTGGTCCAGTTGGATTCCAGGCCCCAGTATCTCACCAGACAGTCATGTTGTTGGACAGGCTATGCCCTGGTAAAATACCTTAGAATTCAATAGTTATTAATAACGTGTTTACAGCCAAGGCCCATACTCACACTACTACAGTGACACGGTCGTCAGACACACACCTCAGTCACATCATTGTTAACTAATCGTGGTTGTTGGTCAGTAAGAACATAGTTAAGTACTGGTCTCTGATTTCACTGGGTTTTGAGGACAGACAAAAATACAACTTCCGAGATAATACTATCAATTTAGTAGACAAAACTTAACGTATAATATCTTACCTTTGAAATATATTATTAGATATAGATATGCTATTATTGAGATGAAATAAATATTCACCGATTAAAAAGAACAGTTTACAATTGCAGACACTCATCAACACAACAAATAGACATAAGGGGCAGATATTTCGGTTCATTTGTGGTACAAATACCTTGGCAGGTAACATTTCGCCCACGGTTAGCCTCATCATTGGATTCTTGTAAGCTGTTGATTGTAACAAGCAAAGCACTGCTTCCATTGTGTTCCTATAGCTCTTGGGTTAGCCAGGTTGCAAGAATGAGAAACTATACTATTAGCAACAGCCAGCACTCCCAGTTGTGGGTGCATTTTTCCTTCAAATCTTATCTAATGGCACTGGAATGATAAACAATATCCTCATATCAAGATGCTGAACAATAATTGATCTAATGCTACCCAACTCCACAAATATATATATATGTGATATACATCTAGATATTCAAAGAAATGCAGACAAAACTTTACACGACACAATTTTGTGTTACATTTTTTTGTTCTTCCGCTGAAGTATGGCTCAGATGCAGTCGCAGACAGACGAATGAACCGAACAGACTATATGGAGAAGATGGAACTAGCCTTGTGGGTGACTGACAACATGCAGTCGTAGCAGTATTCACTCTCCGCTACTCAACTTCCTGTTGCTTACGCTAATGCTAAAGGTGGGTGGATAACGGGCTGATTTGAAAGTACGCCTTACTATGCAGGTATCAGCTTTGCAGTCAAATTGCTATAAATAAGCTAGCTCTTGATTACAGATTTACAAACGCATCTCTGGTAGCATCTTTTAGGCACCTATCATGTTGACATCATTACTGGGACACAGAGAATTCATTCTGACCATCTGTGCGGCCACATGTCCGACAATTCAATCTAGAATTTACCCAATGGTTTTCCACATAGTGCCCCCCCCCCCCCAAATGCAACAATCTTAAAGTGTCTTCATCGTTGCAGCAGACTAGGTCAAGGCTACATTCTGTCTTATGGGGGGAAAGGCTGCCAATGACATTAGGTAGTTGAAAAACGTTTTGCGTGTACCCAGTATAGTACAGCACAGTGCTTACATTTTGTCATAATTAATACATTTGTCTCATATTATAATAACACATAGTAAACTAACCTTTTTAAAATATAAAATGCATGAACTGTTGGTGTGCAGGTAATGTATTGCTCAAGAGGGACATGAATGGGAGAGTACCTGTGGTATAAACGAAACAGCATTGTATGTAAGCTCCACTGAAGTTTGGCACAGTATAAGGTCAGTCACAGTCGACTTACCCTGTTGTCAAGAATACAAACACAGTAAAACACAGACGCACAGAATATCAAATATGAGTTTGAGAGGGTGAATGGGGAAAACAGAGAGGGCTAGCTGCTATTCTATTCTCCCTAAAAGTGAAATATAGAACATACATGACCCCAGACTTCACAGTTCTGTGAAAGTTAAAGGAAAGTTAGGGGTTAATGTTAAGGGATGTAAATCAAATGTTTCTGCATTGGAGCCATCAGTAGGGAGGTCTATGAATGAGTACCTGAGCCCTCAAGAGCAAATATAATTTCACAATAATAACCACTTCACTTCAATACCCAAAGACACGCTGTGTCAAGAGGACGGCCCCATTTCTGAGATCCCACTTTGGACACCAATTTCATTGAACCAACTATACATGTAGTCTTTCAGATACTCTGACCGGAATGAAGAGAGCCCCAGTAAACATGACATTGCTGTGCACTCCCTCTCACTGGACAATGGGGGTTGTGCAAGAGTTGTAGGGGGCTGAGTTACAGGACTGCTGTTGCCACACAGTCATGACCCAACGTTTCTGAATAGGTCAGCGGTTCCTACCCAGGTAGGTGTCTATGATTCGCCTCACACCTCGCTCTCCACACTGGAGAAGTGTGCGGACCCCCTCCGTGAGCAGAGGCTCTTGGCCTTGAGGGGCAGGTGAGGTGACTGTAACCTTTGGGGCTGGGGCACTGAGCGCAGTCTCTGGTACAGGAGTTTGGCACTAGCAGAAGCCATAGAAGACGGCTGGGGGGCGCCTGGGGTGGAGGATACTACAGAGGGAGATGAGACCGAAGAGGACGAGGTGGGAAGAGGGACGTGGATGGGATGGGATGCAGAAGGAGGGGCAGGAAGGGCTGGGAGTGTTGGTGGAGGGAGGGAGGGGATGAGGGCTTGCGATGTAGAGGACTGCCGTATGCGGTCCGTCCGCTGTGTTCGCTGGATGCTGAGGTTGGACTGGCTTCCCGATATGGGTTGATTCGGGGTCCCGTCGGGTTTGGAGGAATGCCTTTTGGAATTGGCGCTGCTCCCAAAACGTTGACAGTGTAGAAATAGCTCCTCCTGGCTACGAGAGCTCACCTTGGCCCACTTAGAGTGAGCGTGTTGATGCTCGAGGGCAGATTGGCAGTTGCAAGCCACATTACCGCGCCCTTTGTCCTTCCTTTTCCCTTTCTTCTCCTCCTTCACGGGAAGCTTGTCCACGGACCAGTATCTTCGAGGAGCTGGTGGTGTCAATGGAGGTGGAGGCCACTTCGTACCACCTATCCTTCTTGAACCCCAGGCTCCACCTGATCCCCAGCCACCTTCCCCTGCTATCCCCGCTCCTCCCCATTCCTCCCCATGCCTCAGTAACGAGTCATCCCTACTGTTTATGCTGCCAGCCTTTTCTCTGGCGGGATAAGTGCCAAAAAACCAACCTCCCCCTCCTATGCCTCCAACCGCCCTACCCTCATGACCATCCCAGTACCTCTCAAACTTTCCGAATTCTCCCGAGGAGCCGTCGTCGTCGGAATAGATGCCCACCACCTTATCGCGTTCCCTTTCAGACTCTGATGCGGTCCTTCTTCTTCTTTCGTGTCTCGTCTCTTGCTCCACTTTTCTCCTTTGCTCCTTAGAATCGTCATCCTCATCTTCGGAATCCCACTCATGAAACGACAGACCTTCTTTGGTGTGAACCTCCACTCTTTCATTCCTTCCCAACAGGGGGCGCTTCTCCCCTTCTTTCCCTAGGGCCTCTCTATCTGAACCCTTACTCCTGCGCCTGGACGAGAGAGGGATCAGTGGTACGAATGCAGATGAAGGAGTCTCTGACGATGGGTTTCCCGCTCCCCAGAACTTGACAGCGGTTGAGGGTTTACTGGAGCTCTGGTACTGCTTGCTGGAACTGGAAGGCCTATCTGCATGCCTGTGGCGAGAGTGAGGACTTCTGTGCCTTTCCTTGCCTCTAGTGTCATCTCCATCATCTCTTTCCTTATCCTCTCTCTCTCTCCTCTCTTCATCCCTTGGAATATCCCATCCGTAACTTCTGATAGAACCTTCACTCTTTTTCCGCATGGAGTCACGCCTCGGAGCCGGGTAGGAGGAGTAGGCCTCTTGCATTATCGCTTTGAGCTGCCCTCTCTGCTCACCACCTCCCTCCTCGTGCTCTGACCGCTTGCCCCGGTCTCTTCTCTTCACCTTCTCCTCTCTCTTCCTCTTCTTCTTCACTTTACGCCGCTTGCGCTCCCGCTCTCTCTCCTTCTCCTCTCTCTTTTTTTTCTTCCGCCCTTTCTTCCTCCTCTTTCTCTCCCTTTCGCTCTCTTTGTGATGCCGTTTCTCCTCCTTCCCCTCGACCCTGGTTCCTGTTCCTCTACATCTGTCTCTCTCGCCCCAGGAGGCCCACCACTCCTGCAGCTGGGCTAGCTGGCTCCCTGCCCTCTCTCTCTCATACTGTAGACGAGGCTTGCGGGGTGGCACAGGTGGAGGGGGCGGACTGCAAGGCAGTGAGCGAGAGGACATGCGTCGGGATTTGCCCTTTCTCCGTACTAGCAGGAGGCTAGACTCCTCTGTCAGCTCATCAGAGTCGTAGATGTCCTCGACATCTCTACTGCCGGCCCTGTACTTAAAACTCTGGGACGATGTGTATGAGGTGTTGGAGGATGAGGGTGAGTTGGAGCGGGAGAGGGAGACGGAGGATGAGGACGAGGATGAACTGGATGAGGTGGAGGAGCAGGAGCTCGAGGTGTAGAGGGCGGAGTGAGAGGGAGTGGTAGGTGTAGTGTGGGCAGGGGACGAGATAGGGACAGGCAAAAGGAGTGGGGGAGGGCGACGGCTTCGCCTGCCACCTCCATCCCTTGCACCGTACCGCCCTCCCCCTCTTCTCCCCAGGGGGAGGATGTTCTCATACAGAGGCCCCCCGGAGCCCTTTCTTTTAGGGAGGCTGCCTCTTCTCCAAAATAGAGGCCGATGTGGGGATGAGGGGAGCGCTAGAGGGGGCTTGGACATGAAGTGCCAAGGGGGAGGTCCTTTAGAAGGTAGCCGTGGCATTCCTGAGGACTTTGTTCCCCTCTGGTTCATTTTGGGGGTTTGAGAGCCACCTGTTTGTGGGTCAGCATTTGCCCCTAAGCCCTCTGGATCGATCGGGCCATAATATCGCTTGTATTCATCCAGGCCCCCGTCCCCTCCACTGGCTCCCCCAGCCCAGTGAGGGGGCAAGCCCTGTTGAAACTGTGCCATGTCTGGGATCCCACCGCTGCCACCAATAGGCTTGTCCGTGCTGGGCTTGGGACGGTTCCAGCGGTCTACCACAGCCAATCTGCGGTCATGACGAGGCAGAAAAGTGGAGCACGGCATAGGGCCCTCCGTAAGGGGACTGTTTGATGGCCCAATGGCCATTGCAGAGTGCCCAGTAGTTGGAGGAGATGCAGTGGGAGGCATGCTGTATGCTTGCGGTTGTTGCTGCTGCTGATGCATCTGCTGCTGCTGCACCATAGCAAGAGTGGTGTTACAGGTTACAGCCGCTGAGATGTGGGACTGGGGTGGAGGCGGCATTGTGGGAACACTATGATATAGGGGAAGTGTGTTTTTTAGGCCTCCAGAGATGGTTTCATCTTTAAACTTGCAGCAACTGTACATACCCTGGGTAGAGAGGGAAGGGAAAGCTCATTAGGATACATCTAGCAAACTACAACCACCCAGTATCCCTTGATGAGAATATTGATACTTATGAAAGTCGCTTAAAAACATGTGAGTTTGGTAAGTCTCGTAAAACTAGGTTCCATATGTACATATGTTGTGGCAGAAATGTGTCCCCATAGAAGACTGAATACACTTACCACAGTGTCTGCATTTATGGTGCACTGAAGCTTCAGTTCAATTGATCTTTTTAAACTACCACCTCGTGTGCTGTGTACTCTGGAGCTCCCACTGCCCTGCTCAAACACTAAGTCACAACTGACTCTTTAAAAAAAAGAAGCAGCACTTTGTGATATCTGCTGATGTAGAAACGGCTTTATAAATACATTTGATTGATTGATTGAATAATCTGCCCTTTCTCTCCCCTCCAGCATAAAATGTGACGTGCCATGAATATGGCTGATGCTGCTCTAGGCAATATCTCTACTCTGTACTCTGGGAGGTGGACTCTAACCACAAAATACTAATGAGGGTGGAAGAAGAACTTGTGACAGGTCTAATACTAAGTAATTTACTGCTTTAAAAGACTGATAGGCAACAATTATCGATTAAGTGCGTTGAATGGCGGGGCCATGTAAATCATAACAGCTTATCACCTTTACTTGAAGGTGATTCATTCAATACCAATACGTCTTAATGGAAAACAAGAGTCATCACACTAATCTAATCACTACCACCACCACTACCACCAGCAGGGGTATCACCACCACCACTACCATCACTACCACCACTGGGGGTATCACTACCACCACCACTACCACCAGCAGGGGTATCACCACCACCACTACCATCACTACCACCACTGGGGGTATCACTACCACCACCACCAACAGGGGTATCACCACAACCCCCACCACCACCAGCAGGAGTATCACCACCACCACTACCACCACTACCACCAGCAGGAGTATCACCACCACCACTACCACCACTACCACCAGCAGGAGTACCACCATCACTACTACCACCACTACCACCAGCAGGGGTATCACCACCACCACTACTACCACCACTACCACCAGCAGGGGTATCACCACCACCACTACCACCCTTACCACCACTACCCCCAGCAGTAGTATCACCACCACTACCACCACTACCCCCAGCAGGGGTATCACCACCACCATCATTACCACCACTACCACCAGCAGGAGTACCACCACTACCACCACTACCACCAGCAGGTGTACCACCATCACTACTACCACCACTACCACCAGCAGGGGTATCACCACCACCACTACCACCACTACCACCAGCAGGGGTATCACCACCACCACTACCACCATTACCACCACTACCACCAGCAGGGGTATCACCACCACCCCTACCACCAGCAGGGGTATCACCACCACCCCTACCACCAGCAGGGGTATCACCACCACCACTACCACCATTACCACCAGCAGGGGTATCACCACCACCCCTACCACCAGCAGGGGTATCACCACCACCACTACCACCACTACCACCAGCAGGGGTATCACCACCACCACTACCACCACCACTACCACCAGCAGGGGTATCACCACCACCACTACCACCACTACCACCACTACCACCACTACCACCAGCAGGGGTATCACCACCACCACTACCACCACTACCACCACTACCACCAGCAGGGGTATCACCACCACCCCTACCACCAGCAGGGGTATCACAACCACCACTACCACCAGCAGGGGTATCACCACCACCACTACCACCAGGGGGCATCAGTATCACCACCACCAACACCAGTCAGTGACTCACCCTGCTGAGGACCAGTAGGAAGTCCATGCCTCCGGAGTGGCCCAGGCATTGCCTGATCTTCCAGTACACCAGGTGCTCCCAAGAGAACACCAGCAGACTGAGCCCCATGGCCACCAGCAGCATGTAGAAGACGCCCGCCATGTTGTCGATGTCCAACTTGGAGCTCATCACCTCAATCTTGTCGTTGTGACAGATCCCAGAGAGCCACAGGCGCTCAAGCATGTCGATCTCGTCTGGCGGGGGGAGAAGAGGGGCCGGGAGGCAAATAAAAAACCACGAGAAGGTGTTATCTGCCTTTGTTATGAGACAAGCAGTGTTTTATACCTGAAAGGGTGGAGCTGGGAGATATGTTGCATGGCGGGGGGCGAGGCGAGAATGAGGGAGAGAGGGTGAGAGAGAGGCAGAGGGAGAGAGAGACAGAGAGAGACAGGGAGAGAGACAGAGAGGAGGAGAGATAGAAGCTCCACAGCTTTGATGGAGGTCTGAAATGGCCAGGATACAGAATGTCCCATGCTAAGAGTGACCCCGACACTGCTTCAAGATGAAAGGAAGCGGACACTGATAGGACTCCGCACACTAATCATTAGTACCTTATCAAAAACAACTGTTACACTGTCAAGGAATAATGAAGGAAAAGCCAGAGCTTTTCAGTGGAGAGCAGATAACGTGCATTGAAATGACAGCCACATCTGTGAGCTAAAGCCCTCTGCATTGCAAAATGAGCTACTTAAAGGAAGTTTTAAAATCCCTTTTCATTATAACACTGAAAAATTCAACTATATTAACCTTAGGTTAATTTCCCCTTGTGGGACACCCAATTGAAAAGCCCAAGGTACATGGATTAGAAAAACAGGAATTAACCATGTTGACTGGAATGTCATAATCCACTCCAATAAAACTCAATAAAAAGGATTCTACCAAACAAAAATATTCTTCCAAGAATGTGTAGCTAAGAATTCACAATCAGAGAGTTAGTGATCTGTCTGATGACATTTTGACATTTACATTTGAGCCATTTATCAGACACTCTTATGCAGGGTGATTTACAGTTAGAAGAAACCATCTTAAAATAGCTGGGTGAGACAACCACATATCTCAGTCATAGTAAGTACATTCCTCCTCAATAAAGTAGCTATCAGCAAAGTCAGTGCTAGTAGAGGGGGGAAAAAAGTGAAGTGCAAATGTTGGTTCACGAAAATCACCATACTTAACTGCCAATTGTGTTTTCAACAATGGATTCTAATTTGCATGATCATAAACTGTGGCAGACTCCTAATCTCATTCATCATATTTCAATAAGCACCACCGTCCCCCGCTCTCTTTTCACATTCTATCCTAAATCACGACAGCAGCCTGAACTCAGGGCGTCATAACCCCGCTTTGAGATCTTTACAAAGACGGCTGAACTGAGACGGAGCTGCCACATCCTCTTGCAACCGGGCCTTTTAAATCACAGAACCAGAGCAAATTGAGTGACAGAAAAAAAGATCCATTAGAAAGAAAAAGTCCCATAATAGGAACACCAATTGTAACATGAACAATACAAAATATGATACAGCACTGGGAGAATACATGCATGGAATCTTTAAGACCTCGTATAACGTGATGATTAAGTGAAACATTCTGGGGTGGTTGCACAGACCCAGATTAGGCCTACAGTCCTCATGCACTATAAGTTAACTAGACACTAGACATGCAGGTAACTGCCAAAATAACAGAAACACTTGAGTAAATGAGGGATGCAAACTATATTGAAAGCGGGTGCTTCCACACATGTGTGGTTCCTGAGTTAATTAAGCAATTCAAATCCCATCATGCTTAGGGTCGCACATAAAAATACTAGGCAGGCCATTATTTTGGCTACCATGGCTATGCCCCCATAGGATGACAATGCACCCATCCGCAGGGCACGAGTGGTCACTGAATGGTTTGTTGAGCATGAAAACCATGTAAACCATATGCCGTGGCCATCTCAGACCAGAACTCGACCCAATTGAACACTTATGGGAGATTCTGGAGCAGAGCCTGAGACAGAGTTTTCCACCACCATCAACAAGACAGCAAATGATGGAATTTCTCATGGAAGAATGGCGTCTCATCCCTTCAATAGAGTTCCAGACACTTGTAGAATGTATGATCAAGGTGCATTGAAGCTGTTGGTGGCCCAACGCCCTATTAAGACACTTTATGTTGGTGTTTTCTTTATTTTGGCAATTACCAGTAGGTCTACTGTAAAATGAACAGTATGTAGGAGAAACTGTAAAACCGTGAATATACGTACAGCATTCAACTGAATTAAGCAGTAAGTACTGCAGGAAAGTGCTTTTTCTTTCTCTCACTTCAATCCACCACCAAAAGCAGAGAGATAGATTGATGCTGCCAGCCCGCCACTAACAAGCCAGCACATTTATCAACTTCTCCTGCCTGTCCCCAATCCCTCTCTCCCTCGTCCATCTCTCCCCCACTCCTCTTTCTCTCCTCACCGTCTCCCACCAGCTGCAGTAGGGCCAAGTCCACCGGGCGTTTCCAGCGGGTGTTCTTATGCAGGGCGATGCCGTAGCCCGTGGTGGCGAACACCTTGCCCGAGCCAATGGTCATCACCTTACAGCCCTCATCCTTCCGCGCCATGTAGTTTAGCACAGCCGCGTCATAGATGAAGGCATCTAGTTTGCTGAAGGGGAGGGAGGGAGGGAGAGAGGGGGAGGGGAGAGAAGAGGGGATGAGAGTGAGATGATAAGTGAGAATGCATCATGTGAGGTTTAATAACACGGTACGTCAGGTCCGGGTGAGGAATAGGCCGCTAGTGGTCAAGTCGTCGAGGGGAAGTGATTGTCTTTCCTCTGCATGAGGCGCACAATTTGTTATCAATACCCTCATGCTTCCAACATAAGTTTATGCATGTTTTGTCTAATGTAAGCGGAATCCATATTTTGCACTACAGACACCAGCAGAGAGACAAACACACATACAGTACAGTACGATAGGACGTCCCAGGGAGATAATTGTTGCTAAGTGGTTGCTATGCTGGGTTGTGTTCATTTGGGCACATAACGGGAAAAATAAATGCAACGGAAAACGAAAATGTGCGTTTCTTATTGGACAAGTCTAGGTAGTCCCTCCCTGTTTCAGTCTGTTTTCTTTCCATTTGGTGCCCAATGAACATGGCCCTGGTTGAATGCAATGAAATGAAAGGGATGTCATCTTCACAAACACACAAACTGACCCAGTCTTGAGGTTGTCGATGGCCTCCTCCACGCCCTTCTGGTTGTTGCGGATCATGAAGTTGTGCATGTTGGCGTAGTTGCTGCGGATGTTCTCCTCCGTGCTCCCGTTGGGGACGGTGCCAAATCGGAGAGGGGGGTACTGCTCAGTGGGCTGCTGGAACTGAGGGGATAGAGGAAGAACTAGAGGTTGATGTGGGGATTCAGGGTAAATGTTGAGTGACAAGAGTACATTACATCGTAAAAAATGCATGCATAGAGATCTAAGGAAGTTGGACAGGTGGACAATACCCTAAGCAACGTGTCATGAAATCAAAGAGCTGACAAAACACGAGAACGTTTCAAAAGGGTTGCGGCTCAAATCTCCAACACCAACTCAGCAAGTTGAGCGTCTATCTTTTGAGATGTTATTGTGATTTCTGGCTGTACTGTCCAGTGCCCACCCAACGTCCTTAGAGCTCATGTAAAAAAGTACAGAGATCTTCAGAAAGGGAGAGAATTGAGAGGGATGAAAGTTAGAGATGGATCAATGCATAAGTTGTCTGAATTACAGCAGAATTACCACTAGACCAACCTTCAGCACAACAAAAAACGTCTACCGTAATATCCGGACTATAAGCCGCTACTTTATTCCCACACTTTGAACCTCGCGGTTTAGCTAATTTATGGATTTGTCCCGCTTTCACAAGATTCATGCCGCCAGAAAACTGAGCACCGTCACATAATGTGACGTAAATGGAGCGAGCTCAAACTTCCCATCATTCTGATTACAGTAGTAATTTTGTCACCCTCATCATGGCAAAGACACGGAGAAAGGCATATGATGCAGCTTTCAAGTTGAAGGCGATCGATCTGGCTGTTGGAAAAGGAAATAGAGCTGCTGCACGGGAGCTTGGCCTTAATGAGTCGATGATAAGACGTTGGAAACAGCAGCGTGAGGAACTGACTCAGTGCAAAAAGACAACAAAAGCTTTCAGAGGGAAGAAAAGCAGATGGCCCAAAGTATTTGCAGCCACTCGACATCAGTGTAAATCGTGCATTTAAGGTGGCGCTCCTTGTTCAGTGGGAGGCTTGGATGACAAGTGGGGAGAAATCCTTCACTATAACGGGCCGCAGGCGAAGAGCAACTTATGGTCAAGTCTGCCAGTGGGTCCTGACAGCGTGGAGCATTGTCAAAAAATCCACTATCATCAACAGGTTTCGAAAGGCTGGACTGCTGCGTGTTGAAGGGGCAGCATGAGCTCAGTGGGGTATTTGCCTCCGGATGAAAGTGACGAGAGCGACAATGAAAACGATCCAACATCGGATGAAGCAATTCTGAGGCTATTCAACTCCGACACCGAAGGAGATGACTTCAGTGGTTTCAGTGCACAGGAGGAGGAAGATAGTGACCAATGACTTTCTTGGTAGGCTACTGTTTGAATTTTTGTTACAAGCCGTGTTTCTTTAAAGCCTATTCATTTTTGTTACAACGCCGTGTTTCGTTTAAAGGCTGTGTAAAGTTAATTTGTTTTTAATAATTCAGTGGGTGCGGTTTATATTCAGGTGCGCTTAATAGTCCAGCAATTACGGTACTTTTATTGACTTCCGGGCACTACCCTGATTCTCCACCTTGCACATTCCCACTTGCACATTCCCATCATGGATTAACAATAATGGAGACTCCCTCCTTCCAATGCCTTCACCAATCCATGGACAGGTAATGTGCAAGTGGAAGAAATTGAGGCACCGCTGTGGTATGGAAACAGACATTAGGGCCATCTTGGCCTTGGATCAGAACGGCCTCCTCACTCGCACACCTTCTTGTCGCTGAGGCCAGACACAGTGTCGATGTACTCCTCCTGGATCATGAAGGCTGCCAGGTTGGCCGTGTAGGAGGCCAGGAAGATGACAGCGAAGAAGGCCCACACCAGCACCATGATCTTACTAGTGGTTCCTCTGGGGTTCTCCACAGGCACTGAGTTATTGAAGACCAGAGCCCACAGCAGCCAGATAGACTTCCCTATGGTGAATTTAGAGCCCCCTGTCTCTGGATAGAGAGAGATAAGGTGGACAGACAGAGGGGGGAGTGGGAGAGACAGTGAGTGAGGAAGAAATAGAAAAAGAGAAAGAGAGAGAGAGAGAGAGAGAGAGAGAGAGAGAGAGAGAGAGAGAGAAATGGACATTGAATGGAAAATAAATATCCCCAGGTTACTCACAATGGCATATAACTCATCACGACCATTTAAATTGCCTCAATGGTGATAACCTGAAATAAGAATGACCATACTGTAATAAATGACTTACTCTTTGCACTTTGCAGGCTGCGGTTGTAGCCGACAGGGCTGAAGAACTCGAAAATAAAGACTGTGACGGCGACCACGGACAAGCACATGACGAACATCATCACCCACACAGCTGGGCTGTACGGCTCTGAAACATCACATCACAAAGACAAGGGTTCTGTCCCAAGGTTCTCACTGGCTTGCTACTTAGAATGAAGCTATGGTTGCATCGCAAATTGCCCTAAAAATGATTCAAAACTCCAGCCACCCTAGTCATAGACTGTTGTCTCTGCTACCACACGACAAGCGGTACCGGAGCGCCAAGTCTAGGCCCAAGAGGCTTCTAAAACAGCTTCTACCCACAAGCCATAAGACTCCTGAACATCTAATCAAATGGCGACCCAGACTATTTGCCCACCCCCTCTTTTACGCTGCTGCTACTCGCTGTTTATTATCTAATCATAGTCATTTTAATAACTCTACCAACAGTACATGTAAATATTACCTCAATGTGCCCCCGCACATTGACTCTGTATCGGTACCCCTTGTCTATAATCTCGCTATTGTTATTTGACTCTTGTTCCTTTTATTTCTTATTCATATTTTTTAAACTGCATTGTTGGTCAGGGGCTTGTAAGTAAGAAATTTGACTGTAACACTGTAATTACATGTATTAGTGTTTCATGAAATGTTTTTTTGTTTGTTATTACACAAGTGGAATAAGGAACCGTCTCATTTTTGGAGGTTCAGAATCTGCCTGACCCGAGTCGTATAGGAGTAACTTACAAGCTCAAAATGGTCGACGGTCTCAAGAAAAAACGACCTCACGGAAAGGGTCAGGCTTGAAGATCCAAGATTTTCTTGGCAAGAGATTACTCTGGGCTCATGCCAGCTAAGACATACTGAGACCAAGCCAAGGACCCTTAGGTTACAATCAAATCAGTGACCCTTGAATCAGACGAAATGGCCTTGGGGGAAAAAAACTAAAGAAACTCCAGGTTGCACACAGTACAGGTCCAGATTGTCTACTAAATCTTACTTGACAGATAGATAAACATCCATGTTTGAAATGGATCATTCAGAGGGGGGGGGGGAAACGACATACATTATGTGCTGATTGAGTGTCTGAAACTAAGACCACATCCAGTCTGTGCTACTTGAGTCGCTGGCTGAGCGAGCTTGTTTCACTTACAGCACAGCCGCCTCCTATGGCCAGATTACTGTGTAATACTGAGTCATATCTGATGAGCTGCCATTACACACTGTATTATCTAAGATCTGGCTGCAGATATAGACGCACCATCACGTCTCAATCGATGGCTGTAGGATTAAAATGCCGGCCTTGTCTGCAGCCTGAGTCTCTGTCTCTACATGCTTGGGAAAAGTCTGGAATTAGGCTGACACGATTTGAAATGTAGAGGTGTTATCTTAGAGACATATTTTACTCTGAAATATCTTGACCCTTCATTATCGAGGGAGGGAGGGGGGGGGGGCATAGCCCATTGGAATAGTGAATTTTACCAAAGGCTACAGTGAAAAATACAAATATCAACGTTTTTATGGCCTTTGTTTCAGATGCCTGTGAAAACCATGCTTGGCAACTTCGATACTAAACCAAGAGGGAGAAATCAAGGTTTTCCTTGTTAATGGGGGGTAACATTGGTTGGGGTATGTCAGGTATTGTGTGTTACAATAGACTCTTCATAGCCCGTCATAGGCCCTTCATATGCCCTTCATAGGCCTTCATAAGCTCTTAGTCAGCCCTGCTCACCAAGGAAGGCCGACGGCGAGACGGTGCCGTTGCTACGGGAGACCATGACGCTGATGCCCGTCTCCACGAAGGGCACGGAGAACTCCACAGCCTCTGACCTCTCCTTGTTGACTGTCAGGGAGCCAATGGCCATGTCGGCCCGTTTATAAACCACCTGGTGGGCGGGAGGGGAACTGCAGTTAGGAACAGAAAAAAATGGGCCCATTCACGTTCACAGGCACTCACTTCCAGCTGGCTCAGTAGTAAAATGGTTACGTTAATGAGATCCGAGAGTGAGTTGTGCAACTAAGGAGGAAAAGGGACACCTGCACCTGGTAGTAGCAGGAGCCTAGCCACCCGGTGGCTGTATAAACACAGCAACACAGCCTTAGCTGTGCTGTCACTGTGAATGTGGGTTGACACATCCCCATCTCTTCTCTGTTAGCCACCCGTATTAATCCAGGCACCCAGAGGGGGATTGTCTTCCTAGCGAATTTGCCCAAGCGAGGCATTTGCCCAAGACAGTTCTTGGTCTCATTCTGTCTCCCGTTTACTTTCAGGGGATTTTGAGGAGGAATTGCATGGCACCCCTTGAACACGTTTTTTTGAATGCGAGAAGAAAGAGAGAAGAAGAAATACATGACCCCTGACCTCCCCGACCATGCCATTCCACTGCCCATCACTCCCCCTCTTCCCGTGTCTGCCATTGGTCACCAGGTAGAGGTCATAGGAGAAGCCCACTATTTTGGCCAATCGCTTGAGGACGTCAATGCAGAAGCCTTTGCAGCAGTGCTTCGATGATTTCTCATCCACCGGCACACTGTGGTTACAGATAGAGCGAGGGAGGGAAGGAGAGAGAGACAGGGAGGGAGATGTTAGAGACAGGAGGCAGAGGAAAGAGAGAAACAGAAGGGAGACACAGAAGGGCAAGGAGTGAACATATGAATTATTAGCGAGAGCTGTAGTTTCTGGATCAATACTGCCTGTAGTTGGACTGCTCAGTTTTAGAGAAGGGAGGCATATCAGGACAGACAGGAGAGGAGGAGGAGGACTGCATAAAATCTGGATTAATTGTCATTTTTCAGGGTGGGTTATCCTCAGCAGGGGACGAGGAGATTTAACAGGACATACGTGGACTCTTTCTAAGCATGTAGCTTTACAATAGGAATGTCGACAGATAAAGCGCGTGTGTTTCGATTCCAATGGAATGTTAAAAGCAGGCTGATTAACTGGGGGAATCTCTCTGAGCCCAATACAATTGATGGAACTTTCCGCGGGCTTTGTTACCAGACGTCTTATCAGAGACAGGCTGGGAACACATAACCCACTAAACAGACCTCCAGAGACCAGGACAGACTGAAACCTTGTGTGTAGCCCGGAGCTGTTTGTCAAAATCAAGAGTAGAGCAAAGAAGCTGATGATGTCATAGGGTCACTGGGCACCATTGTGGCGCACGGCATAGATTTACTTTGACAATTATAAAGACATTTTCAAAGTCTAAAGGGTTTATTACTTATTTACTGCAATTCAGTTGCTAAATCCTTACAAATTCCCTGCAATTCTTTTCCATGAATGGCTTGAGGGGAGGGAATGTAACCAGGTGACAGCATAGGTAGAGTGGAGTAAAACATTGTATTTGAAACACACTCTCAATAAACTATATCAAATAACAAGGAGCAACATAACCAACCACCGTTATCATTTTTGTATGACCCTTTAAGCTTATGATAGTTACAACATTTAAACTATGTTGGTTACATGTTGGTCATGGTTAAAACATCTACATGGTTAGACCATGGTCAGTCATGGTTAAATATATCCATGGTTAGACCATGGTCAGTCATGGTTAAATATCTACATGGTTAGACCATGGTCAGTCATGGTTAAATATCTACATGGTTAGACCATGGACAGTCAAGGTTAAATATATCCATGGTTAGACCAGGGTAGGTCATGGTAAAACATCCGCCCCAGTAGCAGGCCTTACTTGGTGGTGTTGAGCGGTAGTCTGCAGGGTACCGAGTCCCGGATGCAGGAGTTGGTGCCTGGGTCGGCTGGCTCCACAATGACAAAGGGCCTCTCCTCCAGGGTGACCACCTTGAGGTGCTGGGTGTCGTCCAGCGGCTTGAGAAAGGAGCCGTAGCGTGAAAAGGGCTGGATAATGAGATCCAGAACACCGTTCTGCCACGTGCCAACCTGCAGGAGATCATTTAGAGCCATTTAGGAAGTACACTTGTAGTAGTACAGTTTTTGCACTATTCCTGACATTTAATCTTAGTAAAAAGTCACTGTCTTAGGTCAGTTAGGATCACCACTTTATTTTAAGAATGTGAAATGTCAGAATAATGGTAGAGAGAATGATATATTTCAGCTTTAATTTATTTCATCACATTCCCAGTGGCTCAGAAGTTTTCATACACTCAATTAGTATTTGGTAGAATTGCCTTTCAATTGTTTAACTTGGGTCAAACGTTTCGGGTAGCCTTCCACCAGCTTCTCACAATAATTTGGGTGAATTTTGGCCAATTCCTCCAGAGCTGGTGTAACTGAGTCAGGTTTGTAGGCCTCCTTGCTCTCTTACACTTTTTCTGTTCTGCCCACAAATGTTTTACAGGATTGAGGTCAGGGTTTGTGATGGCCACTCCAATACCTTGACTTTGTTGTCCTTAAACTATTTTGCCACAACTTTGGAAGTATGCTTGGGGTCATTGTCCATTTGGAAGACCCATTTGCGACCAAGCTTTAACTTCCTGACTGATATCTTGAGATGTTGCTTCAATATATCCACATAATTTTCTTTCCTCATGATGTCATCTATTTTGTGAAGTGCACCAGTCCCTCCTGCAGCAAAGCACCCTGACAACATGATGCTGCCACCCCCGTGCTTCACGGTTGGGGTGGTGTTCTTCGGCTTGCAGGCCTCCCCTTTTTCCTCCAAACATAACGATGGACATTATGGCCAAACAGTTCTATTACTGTTTCATCCGACCAGAGGACATTTTTCCAAAAATTACAATCTTTGTCCCCATGTGCAGTTGCAAATGGTAGTCTGGCTTTTTTATGGCGGTTTTGGATCAGTGGCATCTTCCTTGCTGAGCGGCCTTTCAGATTATGTCGATATAGGACTCGTTTAACTGTGGATATAGAACCTTTTGTACCTGTTTCCTCCATTAACTTCACAGGGTCCTTTACTGCTGTTCTGGGATTGATTTGCACTTTTCGCACCAAAGTACGTTCATCTCTAGGAGACAGAATGCATCTCCTTCCTGAGCAGTATGACAGCTGCGTGGTCCCATGGTGTTTATACTTGCGTGCTATTGTTTGTACAGATGAACCTAGTACCTTCAGGCGTTTGGAAATTGCTCTCAAGGATGAAATAGACTTGTGGAGGTCTACAAATTTTTTCCTGAGGTCTTGGCTGATTTATTTTCATTTTCCCATGATGTCAAGCAAAGAGGCACTGAGTTTGAAGGTAGGCCTTGAACTACATCCACAGGTACACCTCCAATTGACTCAAATGATGTCAATTATCCTATCAGAAGCTTCTAAAGCCATGACATCATTTTCTGGAATTTTCCATGTTGTTTAAAGGCACAGTCAACTTAGTGTATGTAAACTTCTGACCCACTGGAATTGTGATACAGTGAATTATAAGTGAACTAATCTGTCTGTAAACAATTGTTGGAAAAAAATGACTTGTGTCATGCACAAAGTAGATGTCCTAACTGACTTGCCAAAACTATACTTTGTTAACAAGAAATTTGAGGAGTGGTTGAAAAACGACTTTTAATGACCTCGACCTAAGTGTATGTAAACTTTCGACTTCAACTGTATGTGGATCGTGAGGAGGAAAAAGGAAACCTTTTGTGCGACGCACATTTCTCTTTTACTCACTGCCTGGGTTTGCGGTACGTGTCGCGGCGGTCAAGCTTACATTGGAGACTGCATGCTGGGGGAAAATAAAAACCAGGAGTGAACGCAACCTGTGTTGAAGTGATTCACTAATTAATTCAAGGGAGTGCTTTGAGAGAACCGTTTCCCCAGTTCTTCTTCAGGGTTACTTGAACTCGTCAGGTTCTAATATCACTACAATGTATTAGACATATACCTGTCGACCATGGAATGGCCTACACGTTTATATTATTATCCTAATATTTGGAATCGGGGTTATTTTATACTATAGGGAACAGTAAGTTACAGTATTTACGGATCTATGGAGACTACAGACGGACAGTATATCATTTGTGGTCATGTGTAAACGTGTGTCCGACCAATACAATTTGATTTGATTTGAAGCGGTCAGACTTTTCCCATTACATAATGTGGTCTCGGGTCAAAAAACTGGTCCCAGAGCTCAATCGTCCACGGCTTGTTCACTCACCCTTACTGATCAGAGCCCAGAGCACTCAGAGGAGATAGGAAATTAACTGAAGGAGCACTACTACAGAATCCATGTTATCACAAGGCTGCAACTGGGTCAGATTAACCCACCTTGACAGTACGGAGGCATATCACGGTTCATGCTGAACAAATTCCTCCTGTTGTGAATGGATATCATGGAATCACCAGGCCTTGAGGCAACAACGTGGGTGAACGTACAGAGTGCTGAAAGGTTAGTTGAAAACAGCAGGAATGGAGTGAATGGAGAGCTGAGGCAAGTGCATGGGCTTCCTCTCTCTCGGGGGAACAAACATTAGACGTTGAGTTAGCCAGTTAACGACAGCTAACAAGGTTGACAACACGTTAAATAAGGGGTAAGTAGACACATCCGATGGACTGTGATAGTGCGGTAAGGGTGGTTAGCAAGTTGAGGGGAGAGACTGTGTGTACGTGTGTATGAGGAGAAGTTAGCCAGACTTGATGGGTGTGAAATGGTGGTTAGCGAGCGTGTCAGATAATTAGCGGTTAGCACGCTAACTCACTGACCTCCTCCCAGCCTTTCCCCTCGGAGTAGGAAATCACGTCCAGCACTGGATTAGACAGGTAGCCATCACTGTTGAACGAGTAGTCCCGGCCACTCAGCGTAATGTTACTGAAAAACCTGGAAGACAGGAAATGGAGTGTGGGAATGGCAGACAGAAAGAGAAAGAAATAGAAACAGGGAAACAGAGAGAAATAGAGAGGCACACTAAACAACTGTCAGCACAAACAGACAGAGAAACTGAGAAACAGGAGACGGAAAAACAGAGAAACGGAGTGGCATGCTAGACTTTCGGCAAGATTCGAGTTTTAGCTGGAAGTGACAGGGAAGGCGATGAGAGTGGCAGCGAGAGTGGCAGAGAGAGAGAGAGAGAGAGAGAGAGAGAGAGAGAGAGAGAGAGAGAGAGAGAGAGAGAGAGAGAGAGAGAGAGAGAGAGAGAGAGAGAGAGAGAGAGAGAGAGAATGAGAGAAGCAGGGGACACTTAATACTAGATATCTTTCATGTGTCTTCAGCTGCAAGCTTTGTAGTTGAAAGACTAGAGTAGCAGAGTGGCAGGGTGAGGGACAGCAGGCTGTAGCTGGGCAGTTAGGCACTACACTAGAGCTCTCTCTATGTCCCAAGCTGCTTGTTATTATGTTCCAGCCATTGTTCAGTTACAGGTATCTACGTGAGAGGAAAATGTAAATAAATCAATGACTTGATGAACAAAACACGGGAGCTTGCCATTGGAGTAGCCAAAGTTCTGCAAACGGCAAGTAGTTCCTGCTTATCACGTGAATAATGTGCAGAAATTGTGAGTGGTTGAGACTTGCAAAGACTGCAGTATGCAGCAATGTAGGGCAGGCAGGCTATTTTCCATCATCTTCAGCGCATCTATATCTCGTTGATATCGAGAGTGCTAATGGTTTCCTGGCCCTGCCCTGATAATCAGGAGTAAAAGCTATAGAGCAAAACGACACTAGCTGTTGGCTTTCATGTTTTTCATGTTGCTGTTAGGGGCAGTCTGTCGGTTACCGAGTCTGAGATGCTTCTGTGTCGCCATGACAACAATGCACCTAAAAGCACCATTCACAGAGGACGCCAGTCAGATAGAATGTTGAAAAACCAATGCCAGTTCGCTTTCTCTCTCCCTTCCTTCAGAAGGCATTTGGAATTTTTCTCGTCAGCGCTTTCTTGTTTTCATGATGCAGCAATCGCTGATTGAAGATGCCCTCATTTCCTTTCATCCAGCCATTCTTTACACGAGGCTGTCACATAGAAAGCCTACCACACAACATGAGATGTTTGTCTGCGTCTCACCCACTGCCCTCTCTCCAACTTCACAAGAGTATTGAGCTGAATTATGACGTATAATTTATGGGTATTTCTAGATCCATATAGCAGGAGAAATGATTCACATTCTGGCACATGATAAGGCAGGCTGGAGCCCTACTTCTAGGGGCTGTGCTGATCTTCCTAACCATCCTGTTGCTACTGTATATAGTATACGATGGGCAATAATGGAATGCAACGCAATGGAGTGCAATGCAAATGAGCTAGAAGGCTGTATATGTTTATAAAGGCTGTATGAAGGAGTCACAAAGGGCATTATTACTTTTCACACATGATTTGTCAAAACAATAAAGAGAATACTGACGGCAAATAGAAATCCACTAGAAAGCAGAAAAAAATGAAAGCAGAAAACACCCTTGGTCTCTATTCTACATTCAAATGATTATTTCATGGTTTGGAAAAACAGAGAAGAAATTCTGCTGAAAAATACAAAACTATTCAGTGGTTGCTTTTCTTATGAGATGAAAAAAGACCATGTGTTAATGTTAGCATTCACTTGAACTCTGCAATGCCACTGATCTCTCTTGGTGAGCGCCATGTTGTCATGGCGACCCACAGTCATTGACATTACATGTGTTTCCACAGATGCCGAACATTGTGAGGTGAACAAGCTACGGAATATTTGAATATAGATTTGTCTCTCGTACCGTAACAAAGACACCTTATAATGGCTAATGCATTCAGACAGATAAATATGGAGAGAGGGATAGAGAGAGAGAGAGAGAGAGAGAGAGAGAGAGAGAGAGAGAGAGAGATGGATATGGGGAGTAGGGGTGAAGGGTTTGAGGAGGGGGGTTACTAGCTATTTAAACATCATACAACATTCACATTAATGTACTCTCTTTAGAGCTGCATTTGCATGCCCCCCCCCCTCCCCCGTTCTATTAGATTCTCCCATGCCTCACTGGTGCCAGCTCCTCCATTAGGAAACGGGACAGTTCATGTGGTGGGAAGGGGTGGGGGGTGGGGGGGGGTATGGGAACTGTTTGGTGTGTCCCCATGCTGTTGACAGTGCTCCTGCCATGATAGTGATGGCTCGGGAGATACAGAGAGAGGCCAGAGGAGCTTTGGTGCCTGGTTGGGTTCGTGGCTGTGTGTGACTGCCTCCAATATTTCTACCCTGCATTTGTATTTGAATTCATTAAGGATCCCCATTAGCTGCTGCCAAGGCAGCAGCTACTCTTCCTGGGTTCCAGCAACATTAAGGCAGTTATGTTCAATTTAAAATTGTATATAACACTTTTCACAACACATTAAGTGTGTGTGCCCTCAGGCCACTACTCTACTTCCACATATCTAATCCAACACAATCAATTATCCTATTTACATGTAAAACGATGAAGCATCTGATCCCTTATAGAGAAGGGAGGAGGGAGGAGAGAGATGGGGGGGAGGAGAAGGTAAAGGGAAGAAACTGAGTGATGAGAAAAAGAGTGAACCGGGGAGGAAGAGAGAGAGAGAGAGAGAGAGAGAGAGAGAGAGAGAGAGGGTTGTGAAATTACAATAGATGGGAGAGCGTGGGAGGGAAGGAGGGAAGGAGGGAGAGAGAGAATGAAATTAGATTGAGGATGAGATTGAATGGTGTAATAAAAACAAAGCATAAAGAGCATAGCAGTGGGAGAGAAACAGGGAGGAGAGAGGGGTGCAGGGATGACAGAGGAGCAGAGAGGTACGGAAGGGGATGCAGATGAAAGATAGAAAGAATTGTGAGAAAAAGAAGGGAGAGCGGTGAGAGGTAGATGACTGTAGTTTTACCTTGACTGGTCAAATAAATGCATTGAAGAGACCCATTATAGCTGACACATTAACAATGAATGAAGTAGGTGGTAATTAATACATAAATTGGTACCATTTAGGCCTTTGGTAACAAGTTATTGCCTTCAGAAAGTATTGACACGCCTTGAAATTGATTACATTGAGATTTCTTGTAAAAATGTCAAAGTGGAATTATGTTTTTTGAAATTTGTAAAAATGTATAAAAAATGAAAAGCCGAAATGTCATGTCAATGTCAATAAATATGTAATGTCAATACGTACGGTTATGGCATGTCAAAATAAGTTCAGGAGTAAATATATGCTTAACAAGTCACATAATACGTTGCAGGACTCACTCTGTGTGCAATAATAGTGTTTAACATGATTTAAAGAATGACTACCTCATCTCTGTACCCCACACATATACTATTATCTGTAAGGTCCCTCAGTCGACCAGTGAACTTCAAACACAGATTCAACAACAAAGACCAGGGAGGTTTTCCAATGGCAGTAAAGAAGGGCACCTATTTGTAGGGTAAAAATAAGAAGAGCATACTTTTTAATATTCCTGTAAGCATGGTGAAGTTATTAATTACACTTTGGATGGTGTATCAATAAACCCAGTCACTACAAATACACAGGTGTCCTTCCTAACTCAGTTGCCAGAGAGGAAGGAAACCGCTCGGGGATTTCACCATGAAGCCGAAGGTGACTTTAAAACAGTTACATAGTTTAGTTACAGAGTTTAATGGTTGTTATAGGAGAAAACTGAGGATGAATCAACAACATTATAGAAACTCAACAAAACTACACTAATTGACTGAGTGAAAATATTTTTTTTCTTTCAAAACATGCCTCCTGTTTGCAACAAGGCAATTGAGTAATACTGCAAAAAATGTGGCAAAGCAATTCACTTTTTGTCCTGAATTCAACACATTACTGAGTACAACTCTCCATATTTTCAAGCATTTAGTGGTGGCTGCTTTATGTTATGTGTAATCTTGTAATCGTTAAGAACTGGGGAGTTTTCAGGATAAAAAATCAACTGAGGCATCAATTGAGGCAAAGGCAAAATCCTAGAGGAAAACCTGGTTCAGTCTGCTTTCCACCAGACACTGGGAAATTAATTCACCTTTCAGTAGGACTATAACCTAAAACACAAGGCCAAATCTTCACAGTTTGTTATCAAGAAGACAGTGAATATTCTTGAGTGGCTGAGCAACAGTTTTGACTTAAATCTGCTTGAAAATCTATGGCAAGACCTGAAAATGGTTGTCTAGCAACAACCAATTTGACAGAGCTTGAAGAATTCTTAACAGAATAACGGGTAAATGTTGCACAATCCAGGTGTGCAAAGCTCTTAGCGACTTGCTCAGAAAGACATACAGCTGTAATCGCTGCCAAAGGGAACTCTTACATGTATTGACTCAGGCATGTGAATATTTATGTAAATGAGATATTTCTGTATTTCATTTTCAATACATTTCTACACATTTCTAAAAACATGTTTTCAGTTTTTGTGTGTAGATGTGTGAGAATATATATTTTTTAATCCATTTTGAATTCAGGCTGTAACACACATAAAATGTGGAATAAGTAAAGGGGTATGAATACTTTCAGAAAGCACTGTATCTACAGCCTGTCAGTAACATTTCAACTAACGATCTACTAACCTTTGCCCTAACCCTTACCCTTACCCTAACCCTAACCCTAAACTTAACCCTAGCCCTTACTCTAAACCTAACCATAACCGTAACCTTAGCATGCAGTTTGCTTACCAACAGAGAGTACGACCATCTGCACAGCATCTACAGATTGAACATCCGGACTATCCAGATAAGGTATGACCATGTCTTTGTGGATATAATGGAATACGTCCTCAGCAGTTCATTTAATCCCCCAATGCTAGTCAGTAAACTAGCTTGATTAGCAAAGACAAGTCATGCATTTTAACTTGATTTACATGGACTCAACAAGCTATGTACAGTTGAAGTCGGAAGTTGACATACACTTAGGTTAGGACATCTACTTTGTGTATGACACGAGTAATTTTTCCAACAATTGTTTACAGACAGATTATTTTACTTATAATTCACTGTATTACAATTCCAGTGGGTTAGAAGTTTACATACACTAAATTGACTGTGCATTTAAACAGCTTGGAAAATTCCAGAAAATGATGTCATGGCTTTAGAAGCTTCTGTAGCTCAGTTGGTAGAGCATGGTGCTTGTAACGCCAGGGTAGTGGGTTCGATCCCCGGGACCACCCATACGTAGAATGTATGCACACATGACTGTAAGTCGCTTTGGATAAAAGTGTCTGCTAAATGGCATATATTATTATTTATTTATTGATAGGCTAATTGACATAATTTGAGTCAATTGGAGGTGTACCTGTAGATGTATGTCAGTGCCTACCTTCAAACTCTGTGCCTCTTTGCTTGAGATCATGGGGAAATCAAAATAAATCAGCCAAGACCTCAGAAAAAGAATTGTAAACCTCCACAAGTCTGCTTCATCCTTGGGAGCAATTTCCAAACGCCTGAAGGTACCACGTTCATCTGTACAAACAATAGTATGCAAGTATAAACACCATGGGACCACGCAGCCATGGGACCCTGACTCAGTTACACCAGCTCTGTCAGGAGGAATGGGCCAAAATTCACCCAACTAATTGTGGGAAGCTTGTGGAAGGCTATCCAAAATGTTTGACCCAAGTTAAACAATATAAAGGCAATGCTACCAAATACTATCTGACCCACTTGGAAAGTATAAAGTATAAGCACCATGGGACCACGCAGCCGTCATACCGCTCAGGAAGGAGACGCCTTCTGTCTCCTAGAAATTAACGTACTTTGGTGGGAAAAGTGCAAATCAATCCCAGAACAACAGCAAAGGACCTTGTGAAGATGCTGGAGGAAACAGGTACAAAGGTATCTATATCCACAGTAAAACGAGTCCTATATTCACATAAGCTGAAAAGCAGATCAACAATGAAGAAGCCACTGCTCCAAAACCGCCATAAAAAAAGAAAGACTACGGTTTGAAACTGCACAAGACCGTACTTTTTGGAGAAATGTCCTCTGGTCTGATGAAACAAAAATAGAACTGTTTGGCCATAATGACCATCTTTATGTTTGGAGGAAAAACTGGGAGGCTTGCAAGCCGAAGAACACCATCCCAACCGTGAAGCACGGGGGTGGCAGCATCAAGTTGTGGGGGGGCTTTGCTGCAGGAGGGACTGGTGCACTTCACAAAATAGATGGTATCATGAGGAAAGAAAATGATATGGACATATTGAAGCTACATCTCAAGTCAGGAAGTTAAAGCTTGGTCGCAAATGGGTCTTCCAAGTGGACAATGAACCCAAGCATACTTCCAAAGTTGTGGCAAATTGGCTTAAGGACAACAAAGTCAAGATATTGGAGTGGCCATCACAAAGCCTTGACCTCAATCCCATAGAAAATATGTGGGCAGAACTGAAAAAGCTTGTGCGATCAAGGAGGCCAACAATCCTGACCCTGTTTTTCTCAAGCTCTGTCAGGAGGAATGGGCCAAAATTCATCCAACTTATTGTGGGAAGCTTGTGGGAAGCTTATTATAGAAAGCTTCCGATGGTTCAGTCTACGCTGATTAGTTGAATTTGTCCGCTAGGCGGCTGAGCGGAGCGAATTTGAAGCAAGTGGAGAAGTAAACAAGGAGACTGAGTTGTGAAAATCTAACGATAACAATTTACGTGAGTATAAATGTTGCGATTGTAAGACTCGCAGACTTGTTTACGTGCTGCTGTGCGTTTTGTTGCCAACCTTACTTTGCTACCTGACAACTTTTTAACTTTTAAATTACCGTTTATATTTTTAGTTTTTCCCTCACTCAACTTTTTTTCATTCAACTTTTTCACTCCTATACGTTTTATCTGGACATGGTTCGTCAGGACCTCCAACAGCCGAAGCTAAGTAGTAACATTAACATGATGCCTTCTAATTGCAGTCGCTGTACTCATAATATACAGGAGAACGATCGCCTTACGGTGAAGATAGCTGTGCTGCAAGCCCAGCTTCAGACGCAATCGTTAGGCAAGGGGAATTTCAGTCTAGGAAAGTATGAAACAGTGTCTGTGCCACCTGTAAGTACAGATAGTAGTATAAATCCCCTCGCACAGTCCCCACAGCCGGACAACTTTCTCATGGCTTCTGGAGGGAAATGCTGTAGGAATGCTCAACCGGTGTCGCCCATCCAGCCGACAGAAACGTTCAACCGATTCTCCCCATTAAGCAGCGAGTTGGAGTCAGAGTGTCACGCCCTGACCTTAGAGATCCTTTTTATGTCTCTATTTTGGTTTGGTCAGGGCGTGGGTTGGGGTGGGCATTCTCTGTTTTGTGTTCTATGTTTTCGATTTCGATTTCTGTGTGTTTGGCTGGGTGTGGTTCTCAATCAGAGGCAGCTGTCTATCGTTGTCTCTGATTGAGAACCATACTTAGGTAGCCTTTTCCCACCTGTGTTTTGTGGGTAGTTATTTTCTATTTTGTGTGTCTGCACCAGACAGAACTGTTTCGGTTTCGTTTGTTGTCTTTGTTGTTTTGTTATTCAGTGTTCAGTTCTATTATTAAATCATGAACACTTACCACGCTATACTTTGGTCCACTTCTTCATGCAACGATGACCGTTACACAGAAGCCGAGCCTTCTCTGGTCTCTACTCCTCCCACTACGGGGTCTGAGACGCCGAAGGATCCCACCATTAGCTCTGACAAATTGAAAACCCTAGTCATTGGCGACTCCATTACCCACAGTATTAGACTTAAAATGAATCATCCAGCGATCATACACTGTTTACCAGGGGGCAGGGCTACCAACGTTAAGGCTAATCTGAAGATGGTGCTGGCTAAAGCTCAAATTGGCGAGTGTGGAGAGTATAGGGATGTTGTTATCCACGTCGGCACCAACGATGTTAGGATGAAACAGTCAGAGGTCACCAAACGCAACATAGCTTCAGCGTGTAAATCAGCTAGAAAGATGTGTCGGCATCAAGTAATTGTCTCTGGCCGCCTCCCAGTTAGGGGGAGTGATGAACTCTACAGCAGAGTCGCACAACTCAATCGCTGGTTGAAAACTGTTTTCTGCCCCTCCCAAAAGATAGAATTTGTAGATAATTGGCCCTCTTTCTGGGACTCATCCACAAACAGGACCAAGCCTGGCCTGTTGAGGAGTGATGGACTCCATCCTAGCTGGAGGGTGCTCTCACCTTATCTACGAACATAGACAGGGCTCTAACTCCCTTAGCTCCACAATGAAATAGGGTGCAGGCCAGGCAGCAGGCTGTTAGGTTTTGGCCTTTCTAGGGAGTTTTTCCTAGCCACCATGCTTCTTCACCTGCATTGCTTGCGGTTTGGGGTTTTAGGCTGGGTTTCTGTACAGCACTTTTTTAGGCTGGGTTTCTGTACAGCACTTTATCAGCTGATGTACGAAGGGCTATATAAATACATTTGATTTGATTTGTTAGCCAGCATGGTAGAATCTGCCACGAGCACAGTCAGTGTAGTCAGCTCATCTATCCCCATTGAGACCGTGTCTGTGCCTCGACCTAGGTTGGGAAAAACTAAACGTGGCGGTGTTCGCTTTAGCAATCTCACTAGAATAAAGACCTCCTCCATTCCTTCCATTGTTGAAAGATATTATGATACCTCACATCTCAAAATAGGGCTACTTAATGTTAGATCCCTCACTTCCAAGGCAGTTACTGTCAATGAACCAATCACTGATCATAATCTTGATGTGATTGGCCTGACTGAAACATGGCTTAAGCCTGACGCATTTACTGTGTTAAATGAGGCCTCACCCCCTGGTTACACTAGTGACCATATCCCCCGTGCATCCCGCAAAGGCGCAGGTGTGGCTAACATTTACGATAGCAAATTTCAATTTACAAAAAAAATAATGTTTTAGTCTTATGAGCTTCTAGTCATGAAATCTATGCAGCCTACTCAATCACTTTTTATAGCTACTGTTTACATGCCTCCTGGGACATATAGAGCATTCCTCACTGAGTTCCCTGAATTCCTATCGGACCTTGTAGACATAGCAGATAATATTCAATTTTTTGGTGACTTTAATATTCACATGGAAAAGTCCACAGACCCACTCCAAAAGGCTCTCGGAGCCATTATCGACTCAGTGGGTTTTTGTCCAACATGTCTCTGGACCTACTCACTGCCACAGTCATACTCTGGACTTAGTTTTGTCCTGTGGAATAAATGTTGTGGATATTAATATTTTTCCTCATAATCCTGGATTATCGGACCATCATTTTATTTAGTTTGCAATCGCAACAAATAATCTGCTCAGACCCCAACCAAGGAGCATCAAAAGTCGTGCTATAAATTCTCAGACAACCCAAAGATTCCTTGATGCCCTTCCAGACGCCTACCCAAGGACGTTAGAGGACAAAAATCAGTTAACAACCTAACTGAGGAACTCAATTTAACCTTGCGCAATACCCTAGATGCAGTTGCACCCCAAAAAACTAAAAACATTTCTCATAAGAATCTAGCTCCCTGGTATACAGAAAATACCTGAGCTCTGAAGCAAGCTTCCAGAAAAATGGAACTGAAATGGCGCCACACCAAACTGGAAGTCTTCCGACTAGCTTGAAAAGACAGTACCGTGCAGTATTGAAGAGCCCTCACTGCTGCTCGATCATCCTATTTTTCCAACCTAACCTAATCCAACCTAAAAATAAGAACAATCCAAAATTTATTTTTGATACTGTCGGAAAGTTAACTTAAAAAGCAGCATTACCCAAGAGAGGATGGCTTTCACTTCAGCAGTAATAAATACATGAACTTCTTTGAGGAAAAGATCATGATCATTAGAAAGCAAATTACGGACTCCTCTTCAAATCTGCATATTCCTCCAAAGCTCAGTTGTCCTGAGTCTGCACAACTCTGCCAGGACCTAGGATCAAGGGAGACACTCAAGTGTTTTAGTAGTATATCTCTGGACACAATGATGACAATAATCATGGCCTCTAAACCTTCAAGCTGCATACTGGACCCTATTCCAAATAAACTACTGAAAGAGCTGCTTCCTATGCTTGGCCCTCCTATGTTGAACATAATAAATGGCTCTCCATTCACCGGATGAGTACAAAACTCACTAAAAGTGGCAGTAATAAAGCCTCTCTTGAAAAAAGCCAAACCTTGACCCAGAAAATCTTTTTTTTAACTATCGGCCTATATCGAATCTTCCATTCCTCTCAAAAATGGTCGAAAAAGCTGTTGCGCAGCAACTCACTGCCTTCCTGAAGACAAGCAATGTATACAAAATGCTTCAGTCTGGTTTTAGACCCCATCATAGCACTGAGACTGCACTTGTGAAGGTGGTAAATGACCTTATAATGGTGTCAGACCGAGGCTCTGCATCTGTCCACCTGCTCCTAGACCTTAGAGCCGCATTTGATACCATCGATCACCACATTCTTTTGGAGAGATTGGAAACCCAAATTGGTCTACACTGACAAGTTCTGGCCTGGTTTAGATCTTATCTGTCGGAAAAATATCAGTTTGTCTCTGTGAATGGTTTGTCTTCTGACAAATCAACTGTAAATGTCGGTGTTCCTCAAGGTTCCGTTTTAGGACCACTATTGTTTTCACTATATATTTTACCTCTTGGGGATGTCATTCGAAAACATAATGTTAACTTTCACTGCGATGCGGATGACACACAGCTGTACATTTCAATGAAACATGGTGAAGCCCCAAAATTGCCCTTGCTCGAAGCATGTGTTTCAGACATAAGGAAGTGGATGGCTGCAAACTTTCTACTTTTAAATTCTGACAAAACAGAGACACTTGTTCTAGGTCCCAAGAAACAAAGAGATCTTCTGTTGAATCTGACAATTAATCTTGATGGTTGTACAGTCGTCTCAAATAAAACTGTGAAGGACCTCGGTGTTACTCTGGACCCTGATCTCTCTTTTGACGAACATATCAAGACTGTTTCAAGGACAGATTGTTTCCATCTACGTAACATTGCAAAAATCTGAAACTTCCTGTCCAAAAATTATGCAGAAAAATTAATCCATGCTTTTGTTACTTCTAGGTTAGACTACTGCAATGCTCAACATTCCGGCTACCAAATAAACTAAATCAACTTCAGTTAGTGCTAAATATGCCTGCTAGAATCCTGACTATAACCCCAACAAATTATCATATTACTCCAGTGCTAGCCTCCCTACACTGGCTTCCTGTTAAGGCAAGGGCTGATTTCAAGGCTTTACTGCTAACCTATTAAGCATTACATGGGCTTGCTCCTACCTATCTTTCCGATTTGGTCCTGCCGTACATACCTGCACGTGCGCTACGGTCACAAGATGTAGGCCTCCTAATTGTCCCTAGAATTTTGAAGCAAACAGCTGGAGGCAGGGCTTTCTCCTAAAGAGCTCAATTCTTATGGAATGGTCTGCCTACCCATGTGAGAGACGCAGACTCGGTCTCAAGCTTTAAGTCTTTACTGAAGACTCATCTCTTCAGTAGGTCATATGATTGAGTGTAGTCTGGCCCAGGAGTGTGAAGGTGAACGGAAAGGCTCTGGAGCAACGATCCACCCTTGCTGTCTCTGCCTGGCCGGTTCCCCTCTCTCCACTGGGATTCTCTGCCTCTAACCCTATTACAGGGGCTGAGTCACTGGCTTACTGGTGGTCTTCCATGCCGTCCCTAGGAGGTGTGCATCACTTGAGTGGGTTGAGTCACTGATGTGGTCTTCCTGTCTGGGTTGGCGCCCCCCTTGGGTTGTGCCGGGGCGGAGATCTTCGTGGGCTATACTCGGCCTTGTCTCAGGATGGTAAGTTGGTGGTTGAAGATATCCCTCTAGTGGGGTGGAGGCTGTGCTTCAGCAAAGTGGGTGGGGTTATATCCTGCCTGTTTGGCCCTGTCTGGGGGTATCATCGGATGGGGCCACAGTCTCCTGACCTCTCCTGTCTCAGCCTCCAGTATTTATGCTGCACTAGTTTAAGTGTCGGGGGGCTAGGGTCAGTCTGTTATATCTGGAGTATTTGTCCTGTCTTATCCGGTGTCCTGTGTGAATTTAAGTATGCTCTCTCTAATTATCTCTCTAATTCTGGCATGAGGACTCCTTGCTGTCCCCAGTCTACCTGGCCGTGCTGCTGCTCCAGTTTCAGCTGTTCTGCCTGCGGCTATGGAACCCTGACCTGTTCACAGGACGTGCTACCTGTCACAGACCTGCTGTTTTGAACTCTCTAGAGACAGCAGGAGCGGTAGAGTTACTCTCAATGATCGGCTATGAAAAGCCAACTGACATTTACTCCTGAGGTGCTGACTTGTTGCACCCTCGACAACTACTGTGATTATTATTATTTGACCATGCTGGACATTTATGAACATTTGAACATCTTGGCCATGTTCTGTTATAATCTCCACCCTGCACAGCCAGAAGAGGACTAGCCACCCCTCATAGCCTGGTTCCTCTCTAGGTTTCTTCCTAGGTTTTGGCCTTTCTAGAGAGTTTTTCCTAGCCACCGTGTTTCCACACCTGCATTGCTTGCAGTTTGGGGTTTTAGGCTGGGTTTCTGTACAGGACGTTGATATATCAGCTGATGTAAGAAGGTTTATATAAATACATTTGATTTGAAAGGCTACCCGAAACGTTTGAGCAAAGTTAAACAATTTCAAGGCAATGTTACCAAATACTAATTGAGTGTATGTAAACTTCTGACCCACTGGGAATGTGATAAAAGAAATAAAAGCCTAAATAAATCATTCTCTTTACTATTATTCTGACATTTCACATTCTTAAAATAAAGTGGGGATCCTAACTGACCTAAGACAGGGAATTTTTACTAGGATTAAATGTCAGGAATTGTGAAAAACGGAGTTGAAATGTATTTGGCTAAGGTGTATGTAAACTTCCGACTTCAACTGTATCTTTAACTTAATTTACATGAACGCAACAAGTCTTGCACCTTTTAACTTGATTCATATGGACATAAGTCATGTATCTTTAACTTGATTCACAAGTTAGCATGGTTCAACACAGGAACATGACTCATGTTCTGGTTGTGATTCATGGCTCATTACTTTATTCTGACACATATTGGATACGGACGGACACAGACACACAGCATGTACCCATGGCTCATGTATCTTTCAGACAAATGTACTGACTGAGTGACACGAGAGGGACTTGGAGGAGTCACCTATGAGACACGGTTGACAGGCAGCAAAAGACAGACGGAGGGAGATACAGAGACTTCTCATACACAACTGAGAACTAGACAGGGAGAGAGAGGGAACATGAGGGCGAGAGAGAGAGGGAGAGGGGTTGAAGTGTTTCAGCTGTTGATGGGGAGAGAGAGGCAGACAAGGGGGGAGATAGAGTGGGGTGGGGGCGAGACAGACACAGAGAGATAATCAGCGATGACAGAGAAAGGCAGAGAGAGAGAGAGATAAGGAAAGACAAAGGAGCAGATATAGACAGAGACAGAAAGAGAGAGGGGGAGAAAGAGCAGAGAGAGAAACGAGAGAGAGAGTGAGAGAGATTAAGAGAGAGAGAGAGAGAGAGAGAGAGAGAGAGAGAGAGAGAGGGAGAGAGGGAGAGAGGGAGAGAGAGAGAGCCAAGAGCAGAGAGAGAGAGCAGAGAGAGAGAGAGCAGAGAGAACAGAGAGAACAGAGAGAGAGCAGAGAGAGAGAAAGAGAGAGAGAAAGAGGGAGCAGAGAGAGAGAGAGAGAGAGAGCAGAGAGAGAGCAGAGAGAGAGAGAGAGCAGAGAGAGAGAGCAGAGAGAGAGAAAAAGATAGAGAGGGAAAAGCAGCCAGCAGCAGTATGTGACACTCCTCTGCCACAGCTGAGCAGTTCTCCCCCCTGAGAGTTCTGAAGGAGCACCTCCGCTCTCCTCACCTGATCCTGTCTGGCACCCTCTGTGTCTGGTTGCCATCTGTCTGGCAGTTGCCCGCGAAGTAGTGTGGCCCTCGGGCCCAGCCGTACTCCTTCCTTAAAGCCATGGCTCCGTGGGTCAGCACAGACACCCCTTTGGCGATCCTCCTGCGGGGCTCGTCCCTCCAGCCCTGCGGCCGCACTGCGAACAGGGCCTTGGGGAGACCCTCCAGGCCAAGGCCGGACAGGGCTGGCCCCACGGCGAACCACATGTGGGAGTGTCCGGCCTGACCCGAGGCCCAGGCAGCCTTGAAGATCAGTGCGGCCTCCTCCTGGGAGCAGTAGAGGAGACGCACCTGGAAGGAGGGGGGGGGGGTTAAGTGGGAGTCTTGCTGGACCAAACTAGGTCAAATGATGTCAGTCACACTGTGGCAGTTTCGGGGGATTGCTGACCCCGTTCACTGCCCTCTTTGAAAACATTTCAATTCAGACCATTTCCCACTCAGACTACAGCAGTGGACTGTTTTTGGGGGTGAAATTTCATATCGTTACATCATTTATTTTTCTCTTTGTCCATTCTCCTATTTCTTATTTACATATATATCAAAAAGACCATCAACAGCAGGGTTTCCATTACATGGAAGAAAAGACTGAATTCAATGTCCCAGGTTGAACTATCTGAAGTATTCCAGTTCATTTATGAACTATTCTGAAAAACTGGCAGAATATCTTAGCTTATTTTCCAAGACAGGTGATTGGAGTGTCTTTCGGGTAATTGGATACCAAGACGATTCTGTACTAATTAGTGTCTAATTAATTCTTAGCAGGAATGAAATCCGGCAAAGACTGCACAGCAGGGTCCCTGGAAACAAGGTGGAGAAACACTGTCCTGTAGTTCAGGTACACTGCAATGAAAGGACCGCAAAGACAGGACGACGGCATGAAACACAGGTCCCCCACAGTCCTGTGGCTGGCGTCGCGGGTTGAGTTACCATCTGCAGCACATCTATACAGTCTGATGGCCTGTGGACTTTTTAGCGCAGACTGGGATTGCGCAAGGACTGGGGTGGATACACAACTGCATGTTTACCCTTTCAGGTGTGGGATCAACTCCCAGTCCCACAGCTATTCTCTCCCCGTCTCCCTTCTACCTTCAACCGTGTGTTGTGGAAATTCTTACACGGGGACCCTCAAAGTCAATCTTAAACGAATCATCCTTTATTTGTCAGAGCGCTGGAGAGGTTCCAACCGACTCAATGCACCATAGTACACACGTCCATCGGGAGCTCTGATTGGGCAGTCCCTGCAGTTGTCTTATATACGGCTATGCAAAGACAAGTTATATTTGCATGATTTAGCATAATTAAATCGTCATTACCGTTTTGTTTCATTCATGTGACAGACCAATACTGGTTCATAACACGTGACAGACCAACACCTCACAAGGCTTCTTCTCTCTTAGCAGAGACCTTGAAACTGAGATATCTTTCGTTTGTTCTCAAAACAAGCTCTGGGCGTACTGCCAAATTGCAGCTACTGCTAGAGAGGACTTGTACAGTCCGCCATTTGCATGAACACAGAAATTGGTTTACAGAACAGCACATGAATAGAACACAGAAATGAGTTCGAAGAGTAGCACAAACATAAAAATTCCATTATACACCTGTCTAAAGAAATGAACATGAAAATGACTAGATGATTAAGAAGAGGGAATAAAAGGGTCCCCAGTGGAGACCCTGTGGTATAGTGGTAACACGCCCACTGCTAGCACATATACAGTTGAAGTCGGAACTTTACATACACTTAGGTTGGAGTCATTCAAACTTGTTTTTCAACCACTCCACAAAGTTCTTGTTAACAAACTATAGTTTTAGCAAGTCGGTTAGGACATCTACTTTGTGCATAACACAAGTCATTTTTCCCAACAATTGTTTACAGACAGATTATTACACTTGTAATTCACTGTATTACAATTCCAGTGGGGTCAGAAGTTTACATACACTAAGGTGACTGTGCCTTTAAATAGCTTGGAAAATTCCAGAAAATTATGTAAAGGCAATGCTACCAAATACTAATTGAGTGTATGTCAACTTCTGACCCACTGGAAATGTGATGAAAGAAATAAAAGCTGAAATTAATTATTCTCTCTACTATTATTCTGACATTTCACATCCTTAAAATTAAGTGGTGATCCTAACTGACCTAAGACAGGGAATTTTTACTAAGATTAAATGTCAGGAATTGTGGGAAAACTGAGTTTAAATGTATTTAGCGAAGGTGAAAGTAATTTTACGACTTCAACTGTACATGCCTGGGTTCAATCCACAGCATTGGTTCTTCCTGTGTCTCCCCTCTCCATCAGTATCTCCATCTGCTTCTGTACCATAAAAAAGTACAGCAAAATATTTTTAAAGGCTGTAGCCGTCTCACCTGCGCCTCGTTCTCCTTGAGCAGCCTGCGTGTGCGCGTCCCTCCCGGGTCGTCGGTGACGTTGAGCATGACCACGCCCTTCTTCTCCCAGCCGATGAAGGATCCGTCAGTCAGGCCCTCCACCATGGCCAGGAAGTCCTCGTAGCCGTGGTGACGCGTGGCCACCACGGAAAAGGAGGTCCAGTCGAACTCCTCCAGCACCTCGAAGATCACGTCCAGCTGCATGGCTGTGGAGCAGGTGAACTGGAGGTAGATGGAGCCGCTCTCCTGGGGGAGGACAACAGGGATAAAACGGTTTGTTAAAGAGTGAAATGGATTTTTCAGGACCCGGAGAGGGACAGAGAAAGAGGTCGCAGTGAACTGTCTACCTGAGGGTTGTGTTCAAGTGGGAAGACGTTTTTTTTTAAGCTGAGCGAAATGGGGAGGTGGTATGTGAACAGAGTTATTTTTCTACTATTGCCTCCTGAAATATGTATATATTTTTTTACATAAATAAAAATATTCCAGGGGGGGACATGTTACCAAGAAAGAATTGAGAAAAAATATTGTTATTTATCTTTTAAAGTGCTAAATTGTTATATTATAGTCAATGGGTACAGTAGCAGAAAGACTTAGCTTCGGCATCCAGGTGTCCACTGCAGAGGACATTTCTTGATAACCTCTTATTTTAGCTCTTATTTCACATGAAAAAAAGTATTACACGGTCCCGACAACTCACTGAACTATTCCTGAGATATTCACTTACTAGAAGCAATTTGAATATCAAACTCACAAAAAGTATAATTTATAATTACACACACTTCTTACAGAATTTCCATAAAATGTGCTAATTTTCACAGCAGCAATTCTTCTAAGAACCAGGAAGAAAAAATTGTCAAGGTCACATCCCCATACATGTGATACCATTGAAAAGCCCAGAATGTCCTCTCAAATGGACAACAGGACTTAATACAGTGGCTTGTATGGCCTCAGAGATATGGACCAAGAACGGATGTCCACTAGAGAGGACACAAATGAATTGCTGTGTCTCAGGAGGATAGAGGAGGAATCAAGGCCTCGCATTCACAATGAGTCTCTGAGCAGGAGTGCTGATATACAATCAGTTTAGCCTTTTAGATCCTAATGAGTACGATACATGGACAGGAGAGACCTGATCCTAGATCAGCACTCCTACGCTGAGACGCTTTATGAATACAGTGGAGTCCAGTGTTGTGTTCAATAGGGAGAAAACATTCTGAAACGAGGAAGTAGTATCTCAACGCGTCATACAAGAGCACAGATTCGTCCTACTGAGCGTAGTCCATGTTAAGAGTAATGTCAAATAAGAATGACAATGTGAGCTTAATCCTACACGCACTGCAGTGGCTTAGTCATGATGGGGGCCTATTTAAACGTTGGTTAGAAAGATCCATTAAAGTTGTGGTGCATCAACTTTCTTACCTATTCAGGGGCTTACAATCATGCCATAGCAATTATACCCCATGGTTAAATAGGCCTAGAACTACACAATGTCTATGGGTAGTATAAAAACCCTTCTACTGCTGCTACCCTCCAGGTAGACTCCTTTCAAAGCTTCCTGTTGTCAGAGTAACAACTACACGCGCTTGTAGTAGTAGTCTTAACCCAAAGACATACCACGCAAACATCGATATGGCCATTTGAATTGGGTTCCAGTCTCAATAGCCTTCCTCCCTTTCTTGTTTTTTTCCCCTTTGTCTGTCTTGTGTAGACATGTGACAGGGTGAAGTCTTTCCAGTACAGTCCAACAGTATGTCCCAAATGGCAACCTATTCCCTTTACAGTGCACTACTTTTGACCAGAGTCTTATGAGCCCTGCTTAGAGGTAGTGCACTATGTAGGGGATAGCGTGTCATTTGGAACACAGCCAGTATGTCCCTGTGTTTTGATTTGATTTGGGGGGTTTTGAACCAGATGTGGGTTCAATTAAATGATTCGCTATTCACCGCGCCACCATGTCCATGTTTTATCTTTACCTCTGCATTGTTAGAAAAGGCCCCATAAGTAAGCTTTTCACTGTTAGTCTACATCTAACAGTGAATCCTTTCATTTGATTTGAAATTCTGTATTGTACTGTAGGCCATAATTGTTTATGAAAAAGACTAGCCTTCCTCTCCTTGTCTCCTTTCTTTCATCGGCACTGATCTGACCAGATTGGACAGGTAAAAGTGACATGAGGAAAGCCTACAATTGTCCAGTTCTTTTAGATTAGATTTGGATAAGAACAGATGGAGGAATGGAAGACAGTGTACTGAAAGGTTTAAGTAGAGGGTAAGGTTTCTAGACCCTTGTACATAAGACAGACAAAATAACAGAGCCAGAGATGGGCACAAGATACTTACAAATGTTTCTTGTTAGAAAATACAACCTATCAAAGTAAAATGCAAAATACTTTTGTCAAGTAATGTATTTCAATAAAATACGTGCAAGTAGCCCCATTAACAACAACAACATTCTCAGTAACGATTACGGAAATGTTTTACTTGCTATGACTTTGATGTGCTTGTTTATCTACCTCAGCTGAATGTACTGACTGCTGTGAGACGCTCTGGATAAGAGTGTCTGCTAAACGACCAAAATGTGCATTTGTACAAATGAACACTCGCAAAGCACATTGGGTATTGTATTCTAATGAGCTCTACTCCCAAACAATTAGTATTGTAATTAAATATGGCCTTGTTTGTGGGCAGAGCTCATGAGAATAATACCCAGTGTGTTATGCGAGTGTTAATTCTTTCCATTTTTGGTCATTTATCAGACACTCTTATCACACCCGAGTGCCATCAGACTTCTGATACCGATGCAGCAAATTTGGGGTGATGGGGGGGGGGGGGACAAAATTGTGAACCGCTTTAAAAAATGGTAGAAAAAAGTATTTTGGTATTGTCCCAAACTCGATCCCGTGGACCGCAAGTAGTACACATTTTGCCCTAGCACGACACAGTTGATTCAAATAAACAAATATTGATGGTTAGTTGATTACTGTGCAGTGCTAAGGTAAACAAAATATATATATGTGCACTACTCTAAAGTATCTTGTTACAAAATACATTGGATTGTACATCAGGACAGTTACTCAAAAGTCATTTCAATATGTATTTCAAATACATGTAACGGAATTGAAGCCTATCTCTGAACTGGGAGATACAATTTAGAAGGAACTATGCACTAAGCATATGTAAATGACCCCTGTTGAACTCACTCACTATAATACATTTTTTCAGAGAGCTACAGTGCATTCGGAAAGTATTCAGACCCCTTGACTTTTTCCACATTTTGTTACATTACAGCCTTATTCTGAAATTGATTAAATGGCTTTTTTCCCCTCATCAATCTACACACAATACCCCATTATGACAAAGCAAATGCTGTATCTCAGAAATGTTTGCAAATGTATTAAAATGATCAAGTGTAATATCACATTTACATAAGTATTCAGACCCTTTATTCAGTACTTTGTTGAAGCACCTTTGGCACTACAACCTTGGCACACCTGTATTTGGGGAGTTACTCCCATTCTTCTCTGCAGATCCTCTCAAGCTCTATCAGGTTGAATGGGGAGCATCTCTGCACAGCTATTTTCAGGTCTCTCCGGAGATGTTCGATCGGGTTCAAGTCCGGGCTCTGGCTGGGCCACTCAAGGACAATCAGAGACTTGTCCCGGAGCCACTCCTGCGTTGTCTTTCTTGGCTGTGTGCTTAGGGTCGTTGTCCTGTTGGAAGGTGAACCTTCGCCCCAGTCTGAGCGCTCTGGAGCAGGTTTTCATCAAGAATCTCTCTGTACTTTGTTCCGTTCCTCTTTCCCTCGATCCTGACTAGTCTCCCCGTCCCTGCCGCTGAAAAACATAACCACAACATGATGCTGCCACCATCATGCTTCACCGTAGGGATGGTGCATTGTTTCCTACAGACGGTGCATTGTTTCCTAATGCTTGGCATTCAGGCCAAAGAGATCAATCTTGGTTTCATCAGACCAGAGAATCTTGTTTCTCATGGTCTGAGAGTCCTTTAGGTGCCTTTCGGGAAATTCCAAGCAGGCTGTCATGTGCCTTTTACTGAGGAGTGGCTTCCATCTGGCAACTCTATCATAAAGGCCTGACTGGTGGAGTGCTGCAGAGATGGTTGTCCTTCTGGAAGGTTCTCCCATCTCCACAGAGGAACTCTGGAGCTCTGTCAGAGTGACCATCGGGTTCTTGGTCACCTCCCTGACCAAGGCCCTTCTACTCCGATTGCTCAGTATGATCGGGCAGCCAGCTCCAGGAACAATCTGGTGGCTCCACACTTCTTCCATTTAAGAATGCTGGAAGCCACTGTGTCCTTGGGGACCTTAAATGCTGCAGACATTTTTTTTTGGTACCCTTCCCCAGATCTGTGCCTCGACACAATCCTGTCTCTGACCTCTACGGACAATTACTTCGACCTTATAGCTTGGTGTTTGCTCTGACATGCACCGTCAACTGTGGGACCTTATAGAGACAATCAAGTTGCAGAAACATTTTACGGATGATATATGGAAACAGGATGCACCTGAGCTCAATTTCGAGTCTCATAGCAAAGGGTCTGAATACTTATGTAAAGAAGCTATTTCTGTTTTAGTTTTTTATATAAACTAGAAAACATTTCTAAAAACGTGTTTTCGCTTTGTAATTATGGGGTATTGTGTATAGATTGACGGGAAACCTTTTTTAAAATCTGTTTTAGAATAAGGCTGTAACGTAACAAAATGTGGAAAAAGTCAAGGGGTATGAATGCTTCCTGAATGCACTGTGCACAATTAACAAAGCCAAGTGAGACTTGAACGGAGCCTCTAATTGTCGAAAGGTTCACAGTTGGATATGTGTACAAAAATAGGTTAAGCATGAAATTATACAATTGGGTTTGAGAAGAAAGACTGATTAAAGGTGCTAGGCAAAAAGTCCTAAATGGGACTGCGTGGCCAATAAGCACATAAGTACACTTAGACAGGATGTGCCATTGAGAGAGTCTCTAAAAGGTAAGGTTGTGCAACCACTCTCTCTGTTGTCTGTTTCATCAGCGGCTGAGTTTGACCTTTGGAGACCAAGTGTTGAACCTTGCCAGCAATCAGTGACATTAATTGTTCAATTATAGTAAGTACTCGGCAGACACAAAAAGCAGCAGGACTGTGGCCCTCGAGAACTGAAGTAGTGTTCTCCTAATCAGACCACACTGTATACAGCGGGCAAACATTGTTGCAAAGATCAAATCAAATTGTATTTGTTACATGAGCCGAACACAACAGGTGTAGACCATGAAATGCTTACTTTACAAGAACCTTAACCAACAATGCAGTTCAATACTAGTTGTATAAGGACGACGTTTTGTGAACATCTTTTGAGCAACCAGATAGCAACCAAAATACAACGTCTTTCCCCATGACGCCTCTTTATCTGGTTGTAACAGAGACCAGATGGTTGCAATCTGGTTTTATGTCTTCTCAACCAGAAACCCAGTTTACAAGCAGAAAATGAAGACGTCATGTGCCATATTAGTAAGGCTTCAAACACACAGTAACTCAGGACTTATTGTGGAACATTCAATTATTCTGCCACGACAGAATGGTTGATTACTTGAAGTCCATTAACAAGGGAAAGGTCACAGCCAGGTAGTTACCTGTGGCTCCCTGCCCAGGCCGGCCCCTCCTCCCACGGCCACAACGGGCACTCCAGTCTGGGCCGAGACAAACTCCATCATGGGGGCCAGGGGAGCCTGGTTGTGTGGCGGGGGCCTCTCCTCCTCGAACACCAGGCCCTGGAGTGGCGTGGTGGCCAGCAGCTCACACAGCTGCAGAAGAAGGCTCGCCGGGCTGCTCTCGTTCACCGTCAGGTAGATCACGTTGGCCGGGCCATACTGCGTCATCACGCTGTCGCCCACCAGAGCCGCCGACGCAGACGCCAGTGTGGCAGATGCCGACACCGTAGCCAATGACGACGAGGCCCCCCTTCCCTGAGGCCCCCCCGGGCCGCCCGCTGCGCCCGTTCCCCCAGCAGCGGCCGTCTCCGGGAGCAGGGAGGAGCCCGAGTGGACCACAGCGATGTTGACTACGCCCAAGTCCCTCTCTCTCTCCCGGGGGCGGAGCAGGAGGGGAGGGGAGGAGCGAGCGGGCCCCGTGCAGGCCAGGACGGCCAACAGGAGGGAGAGGACAGGCTTGGCCGCCATGGGGGAGGGAGGAGGGGGCGCAGTTTGGTGGGCGGAGGGGTGGTGGTGGTTCACAGGCGAAGAGGGACCTGAAGTGGAGAGGGGAGAAGAAAGGATAAATTAGTGAGGATAGGAGCAATAATACGCATAGAAGTAAGTAGGAGCTGCAGTGGCGAGGGATACTATTGAAAAACTATCAAGAGGAAGAGAGGGGGAAGTTTAGGCGTAATGGGAAAAGGGGTGCTTTCCACTGTGCCTCATCTACAAAGAGCAGGTTTCAACAGGGAAGGGGAGAGAGAGAGAGAGAGAGAAAGAGAGAAAGAGAGAGAGAGTCGCAGTGGGGCAGAGAGATTGCGCTAGGCGGGGGGGATGAAATGTGAAGGGGAGGCCTGCATCACCTACCATACGATCGATCAACATCAATTAAGGTCAGTGTAAGCGTAAAGCCAAGTACAGTGAACTACAGAGGAACATAAGCTCACTGCTTAGGGACTAGAGTAGGAGTGCTCACCCCTTGAACTCAACCCTCCCCCCTACGGGATATCAGAATTCATTACCCCAGGAGCTGATTCATGGTTCGGTCCCACACCATTGGAGAGCTTTAAAGCTATAGGTATTTGCAGCCATAAACCACCAACGGGTACTGTACATCTAAACGGACTGGGCTAAATTACAATACAAATCAAACTGTGGCAGAAGGAAGAGTTAAGTCGAGGTAGGGGTGTGTGTGTGTGTGTGCACATTTTTTTTTAAACAATTGTGGTTGAGGTGGGGTAATGCTCCGTGCAGTCGAATCAGGCTATGAGACTGTACGCGAAACGTAAGGAGATGTAAAGCAATGAATCATTTTGAAGTCGCTTAGCGTGCCAACCCCTCCCCCCCCCATCCCCCTTCCTTCTCAACCCCCCTTTCCATTCACTCTCTTTAATTAACCCTCCCTCTCCCCTTGGGGCACACACAAATACACACAGTCGAAAAAACTCTCTCTCCAGATCACTAACGTGCAGAGCAACATGCATACACAATCAGCATCTGGCCATCCGTCTCCTAGAGCCTGTTATTTCTCCTAGCGTCCGTGGCTATAATGTCATTGCTTTGAACCAGAAGGCTTACTGACGTAATGTTCTCCTCACACCCCCAAACCAACAGCTTCTTCCTGCCTTGTTCTCTCACTATCTAATTCCATTTTCGCAAACCCTCCTTTTGATGCCGAGTCATCATCTGAGGAAGAAATGCACAAAAAAAGGGGGATCACAATGAAGTGATCAGTTTGGGGGAAAAGGGGGGGGGACAAACACAAATGAACCGTAGCAGTCGTGGAATAGAGAGAGCAAATATAGGAGTGAGCCAGTGAGCCAGATAGCCACAGTGGCTGGAAAGTGAAAGAGAAGGCAATATAGTAGGGCTAGAGGATATACTGTATCTAGGGGACGGTAGTAGAGGGAGGGTAGAAAGAGAAATATTTAACACTACCCTCAATATACCATTCAGACAGAGCCAGACCTCAGCCCGAATGAGTGAAGAATGGCTCACCGAACCCGGCCTGTTGCATAATTAAGGTGGATATTACTACTGCCTACCCCAGTTAAGCCTATGGGCAGAACCTGCCATGAAACCTAATGGCCTCACCCTTTTTCACAGGGAGAAAGACTCTTGAATATGTTTCCCCGATACAGCGCAAAGGGCAAGTGGCTGAGTCCAGTACAGACTGTATGAAACCAGTACAGACCATACGAAACCAGTACAGACCATATGAAACCAGTACAGACCGTACGAAACCAGTACAGACCATATGAAACCAGTACAGACCATATGAAACCAGTACAGACCATATGAAACCAGTACAGACCGTATGAAACCAGTACAGACCGTATGAAACCAGTACAGACCGTATGAAACCAGTACAGACCGTATGAAACCAGTACAAACCAGTACAGACCATATGAAACCAGTACAGACCATATGAAACCAGTACAGACCATATAAAACCAGTACAAACCACACAGGTTCTGCACTCAGTTCAAAGGGGATACGGCTAAATCCAGTAATCCGCACGACAAACCATACATACGGGTTCAATCATTCCAGGCTAGCATTCCATCCATTGTCCCTAACACCAGTCGGCTTGTGTTGTCACTCCCCAGGCCTCTCATATCCAGGAGTTGTGTGGTCTTCCACTGGCATATGGAGTGCATTGTTTGTTGCCTATGTTAAATGGGCCCTGTGGTATCATGGCTGTAGAGTGGTATAGGGGTTAGGGAAATGGCGTTGGGAGAAGATGATTAGAATACAGGTGAGAGTTGCTGTACGCTGTGGCTCCCCAGAGATTACTGTCAAACACACGGCTGTATGAATGGATAATGAATATCCTGGCCTGCATGAGCAGTTGCAGCGGTAAATACTGGACGGAACTCTGTAGCCACGTTATCTATCCAGACATTAGCATAGTGGGTTTACATCCTTGAACTCCTCCTCCCCATATCTATTTGTCTTGGTTGTCAACGGCTTACAGTCCTAATAGGTTTTACAACATGAACGGATGTCCTTATGTTTCCCCTCCAAAAAAAAAAAAAAAACCTGCATCTTGTGTTGACGGTCGTATTGCACGTTCAGCTCCAACATGAATCTTCTGTGATGATCATATAGCATGGTCAGCTCAAAACGCTCTCCGGGAAAACAAGATAACCGGTGGCCATTAATAACTGCACTGCCCATGAAGGAAACGGACGGGCAGAGCCCACAGACAGCGTGATCGTGTCCGGTCTCTCTTTCTGGCCGTCTAAGTGTTGCCAGACTCTCTGCTCTTGTCCAGAGCAGCACAAGGGCTTATGAGGAACTGTCTGTCCCTGTCTTACTCCAAACGGCATCCGCCGGCACTGTGGCACACCATTAGCAGGAGTGTGATGTACAGTCAGATGTGCTCAAAGCATCTCATGACCCGGAAGTCAGGACCCTCCCTAATAAGCTTAAAGGTGACTTGACTAGCCCCCTGACACACAGAAGGACATTCACACACACACACACACACACACACACACACACACACACACACACACACACACACACTCGCGCGCAAACACACACACGCTCTTCATACCCACACAATCGTATACACACTCGCACAGAGTAAGTTTCAATTCCGTTTTGTCAAAGCAAACTGCTTTTCAAGGCACTCCGTGACTCCATGTCTGACAGAATTGTAATTTCACGTAGTTAAAGACGTGTTCCTCCTGCTACAGCATCTACTGTAGGTACAGCTCGATGCACTTGTAATATATACATTGTCAGACAGACTGGCGGTTACGATATTTATCTTATTCTATTTATATATATATATATATATAACAACCTTTTTTTTTGTAAAACAATTCCCTCGAGGTGATCTGTCTTGTCTCCAAGGAAGTCCCAGGAGAACAACGGAAGAAAAGCAGGGTTCCCTGAGCTTTAAGCGCGTAAACATACCTCGTTTTCTTTCGCAAAAAAAAATGTACTCCAATTCCCTCACACTGAGCACAGCAGTTAGTTATGCAACGCTACTTTTAAAGTAGTTAAGACAAATGGTCTGAAGGGTTTGCCTGGATGAAATACAAATCATTACTTCACGCACTAGTATTTCTCATTACATTTTGCACCAAATAAGGACACACAAGAAGCAATATTCATCATTTCTTACTGATTTTTGTGGCTGTAAATAAAGAACATCGCATTCCAATTTATTGGGGATGTGATGCATTACCTCACGCATCGTCTTTGCATGAAAGTCATTTGGTGGTGGAAATTGTACTGGGAACAAACCTTGCCCCATAGCACTCTGCATACAAAGGAGCAATATTATTTCTATCAATAATTGCTACTCTAAAATACATATCACGTTACATTTGCTGAGGGTCATTGGTGACATTCTTCATTCCCCATATGCTGCGGCTATGGATGGTGGGAGGGGAAGGAACCAATGAATGCTGTCCTGCTCGGAGGAAGCACTGAGGTATGTAACAGTGTCTGCTCTCTCCGCAAAGAAGTCATCAACAGGCTAACCGGTGACCTTGCTAAGAATGTTTTTAATAAACATGACCTTCATGAGATTTAAAGAGAAGCTGCTGAAGGGAGTTATGGGTAAAGGGGCAGAGGGTGATCAGATATATTTTTCCCAGGAAATGACAGGGGAAGAAGGAAAGGTAAAATCAGGCAAGTGGGAGAGCGAGAGGGGTGCGAGGGGAGGTGGATAAGACGAAGGAGAGACATGAGGACAGATCAAGGACGGTGGGTGAGGGGGGGGGATGTGTGCCCAGTGGGTTATAAGATGCTGAGGGTCTCTTGCTCCCCCGACCCCCCCCTTGGTATGTTCCTTCTGCCTCTCTCTTTCTCTCTTTCTTCTCTCTACCATTCCATCTATCTCCCACTCCCTCTCTATCTATCCCTGGCCTGTCCCTCTCTCCCGCTCCTATCGATCACACTCCCCTCATTTGTTTCTCCTTCTCTCCTCTCCTGCCTCTCTTCCCTCTATCCTACTCCCTCCCCTTCCCTTGTGGCTCCCTCAGTCTGTCACACGCTTCTAAGGGTTTCATGTCTCCAGAGTCCCATTTGGCCAGGCCTAATGAGTTGGTATTTAGCTGGCTCACGATCCTCAACTTTGACCCCAGGGGAGCTGGCGGATTACAGGTCTCCGCCGGTGGGTGTCTCGGTTGACACGCCACAATAAAGAATCAACAAAGGTGCCTATCTACACGCCCCATGCAGTGCCACCAAAGATGAACGGCCTGTTGCATTCCCGGGCACAACGTAAACCCCCCCAAAGACTGACCTTATTGTTACACAAAGCTTTATGAACAGCTTTATTAAATCCATGTGTCTGACAGTAGAGCCATCTATTTGAGGTATATTTATGTAAAATGCCATGGCTGTGGTTTTGTGGTTTGGTGCTAAGGTGGAATTAAAGTTGTTGGAAGGTAAAGAGAGACAAAGAAATTGGCAGGGTCTGTACACAAACACACCTATCGCAGGGAAAGTACACCTGGGAAGAACGAAAGACAATAGAGAAGAAAAAAACGAATCTATACCAGAGACGACACACACACACACACACACACACACACACACACACACACACACACACACACACACACACACACACACACACACACACACACACACACACACACACACACACACACACACACACACACACACACACACATAACTCTTTATTCCAGTCTCTATAAATTGTCTTCCTCTTATGCCTCATTCAGCTCCCTCGCTCTCTCGGTTCCTCTCTCTCTCTTTCTCTATTCCTAGACATGTTCTGAACATACTGTACTGGGTTTTGAGCCAAAAACCTGCCTCTGTGAAAAAGGTGCACAGACGTATTCATCGGCTCTGTCAGACTCGTCCAACCAGCTGCCAATCAAGCAACCAACCAATAAACCTGCCTGTCAGTAGAACTGACTAAGAAAAAGAAAAAACACAGCTGATCCGAGATGTGTAATCATTTGTGTTGGTCGGTGTCGTCGAGTAGCTGACTGAAGCTCAATTGCTCTCCTTAGAGGAAGCGAAATGAAGACAGACGTTTCCAGTTGTACTGGTACAAGAGGCTGCGTGTGGCCTAGCAGGTCGAAGCAGTGACTTCATCAAGCCAAAGTGTGCAAATGAAATGTCAATTTACATTTGGACGAAGGGGATTTACGATCAATGCCGTTAGCCAAATGTTAGCTCTCTTACGATAAGGGAGACGGAATTTACGACCCGATTAAAACGCAATGTTAACAGAAAGCAAACCAATCTGTTCCACAGTGTTCTCAACAACTATTATCGCTAGTATTATTTAGAGAGTATCAGCCCCACCATCGTCAAGAATAGAGACTCTCCATACCAAACTGTTTGCCCAAGCTTTAAAAAACAACAAACAATAACAATCAAGGTTGGGGTCTCCTGAATGCATTTGACCAAGACGACCCCCCCCCCCCCGAAAAAAAACCACGTAACCTGAAGACTTTGGAAAGAGTGCTCAGCTCACAGTAAAGAACAAATATTAATTCACAGGCATTTTTTTTGGTTCATTATCGTGGGACATTATCAGGTTTTGTGCTTTAGAAGTAGAGTAGAGATTGCAACACCTACACTATAGCCATGATATACCACAGGCCTGTTTGCAATGGATAGATACTGGCTGGTTGCACTGTAGATATGCAACCAGTCATACAAGAGGCACCATTAAACACCCGTTCTGGGAGTCACCGAGGCAAAGAAGCTCGAGTTGGTTGTCATTGAAAAGTCTTACTAGCTACACACAGCCGATAAAAGCAGAACAGGAGCATTAATGAATGTTGAAAAGTTCATTTGAACATTAGATACATCGGCTCCCAGATAGGCTTGTGTTAAATGAGACGGCGCCTTCTTTGGCCAATGGGATCTGATACCGAGAAGGACTGCCTTTAGGCCTACATTTAGCCTCGCCTACTGTAGGCTAACTGACTAGGCTACGGAGCCAAACGGCGACATTAGAGCATTTGGAATGAAGATGTGGCTCCAGAGTTTCGGAGTGGCCTTCAAACAGGGTCTGGGTGAGTCGAAGGTGAGGTTCCCGATCACATTGTTCTGTCACGTACGTTCAGGCGGTCGTCTTTGGATGCGACCTTGAGGCAGACCCCCACCTCCAGCTCACTCCTTTGACGTTAAATCGGTTCGAAGGCTTATAATCCCCCCCCCAAAAAAAAACAATTCAGTCAGGAAAGCTGAGAAGGTCTCATGGTGGTTTCCCTGGGTGTAGCCAAGCCAACCAACAATTTCACCACCATCACCTTGACCACCATCACCATGGAGGAAAGGCAGGGCCACTTGGCTTGTCGCTAAAGAAGGTGACGCTAAAAATGGCCTCCTTTCCTCCGCTAAGCAGAACAGGTGACTTCAGTCCAAGGCCCCCACTAACATACCTAACAATGTCATGCAGCCAACAACAAACCATTCGTTCATACACAAGTGACTAAATGAAACACCTCAGACTGAGTGCAATTCTCAGGGATGAAGAATGACTTTAGCAAAGGTGTACTCGATATGAGAGGACATCCTGCTTTCTTTTCCTTGTCTGTGGTAGGGTTTGTGTTCATTAGGCACCAAACAGTAGAAAACAGGCTGAAACAGGAAGGAACTACCTGGACTCGTTTTCTGTTGCTTGAAACGTTTTCCATCGTGTGCCCTAATGAACACAACCCACCCCTGCCTGGAATTTGGAAGCACAGAGCTGAATCCTCAGGTGACACTACAGGTGCAGCCCTCCTCCTCTTCCTCCTCTGTCTCCTACTCAGTGGACCTGAACTTCTGAGTGTCACATTACTCTGGTGATTTACTGTGACAAGTCCCCACAAGTCGAGAGTTACGCAGAGCTGAAACAACTGTCTGAAAGAAGCCTCCCCCTGAGTGACTTGGGTCTGCCATTGTCAGATTTGGTTCTCTACATAAAAGGGTTCCTCTGGGATAACAGTCATTCAGAGGCCATGATATCAGATGATGACAAAACGGTAAGATGTGTTTCAACATCCTTCCCGGATGAAATGGAGCATTTTGGATTAGCCCTAGCTCCACAATGGGTTTCACTGGGAGAAAAAAAAAACGAAATTAGAATGTGTGGACTGTTGCATATTGTGTGTGTGAAAATTGATGACACGTGAAACTAGGTTCATTATAGTCCAATAGCAAATCCCACCCGCTTTCATGCACACATGTCCAGTCCAGAATAACTAACAAAAGAAAACATGTCGGGTACAATGTCATCAACTGAACAAGGAGTTTTTGAGCTCCAGTCAAGATTCCATATTGTCAAGCACTTGAGAAACCCCGAACATGGAAAGTGTCCCTTCAAGACTATCTATCGCATAATGATCAATAAAAAAAACCTGTTTCAACTTGCTCTAGGATAGAAATAAAAGGCCTACAATATGAGTTGTCACAACAATCAGAGTGTGCCCACGGACCGTTTAAGGATGCAAATGCTATTGAAACATGCCACTAGCCTACAGATCAAGCATTTACTCAATATACACCAGTGGGGGTCGGTGCCGTTTATGATGAGGGAGGACCATTTTAATTTTCATGAGCACGGCCTTGTTTCTATTCCAGCATATTGGATGACTGTCATTCATATTCCATTCACCCAGCTCAATGTAACATCGAGAGGTTTAGGCTACTCCTGTACATGATACTCGAAATTGGCCCTTTACCCATCATCAGGTTTCTACAACCTAGCCTACGAATGAACGTTTTACAATGTAGGTGGCACAGGTCGAGAGACATTAGAGTCATCAAGGTGACCGATGGTGACACACATTCAACACCACCTTGCACACTCTTGCCTGCATCTAGTTCATCTAGGTTATAATCATTACTCCAACAGTTGCAAACGAGAGTTTCTATTGGACAAATTCAGGTGTGTTTATCCCCGTTTCATTTTGTTTGCTTCCATTTAAGAAACATTTTTTTTTCAACAGAATCGGCAGAATTAATATCCACATAGCCTGAAAGGGTGTGTTCATAAATTCACTCAGAGTGAACTCAGACTTCGCTGTGGGCGTTTGTAAATTCAGAGAGCTGTCAGATTGTACGTTTGTAAATTCAGAGCGTTTAGCTTTCGGAGCGTTCAGAGCACACACTGGACTCTCTGGCCGACGTGTAGGGTTGATCCGAGCATCCTGACCTCAAAACGTCAGTGAAGAACTTAAGTTAACTGGCTAAAGTTGGCTAGCTTGCTAGCTACTTCCAGACACAAATTAGAGAAAACCTCACTCTGTCCATTTTACTCGCCCTAGCAGAGCTGGTTAGGCTGTTTTCATGTTATCTAGAGTGTTGGTGACCGTAACTGAACTGCTGGCAAAAAAATAAAATTACGTTATTTTGCCGACATTTACTGGCACCGGTCATATTCAACGGGTGTTGCGCGTTCGTAAATTCATCAGTTATTCTGCATTCGGGCACACTCAGACTAGATGCTCTGAAATCAGAGTAGATAGCCAGAGTGAACGATCCCATAAACCACATAATCACTTTGCTCGTTGTATGTATAATTCCTTCTTACATCTACGTTCTCTCCTCCTCTGACCTTTACCCTTTGCTTGTGGACTTCAATGCACAATACAACAGCTGTCTATTATCAGGGGGGGGAAACCTTTCCAAGCCAAACTTTCCTACCATAACTGCTACACACAGTCTACATCGTTTTCACTAGATTAAGGTCATAGTCAACATAGCTACTAGAACTAACGCATTAGTTAACCCGCTACAATCATGCAGTACAGTTTATAGCAAGCAGTTAGTTACACCGGTGGGCTCCGGTGGCAATAAATGAATAAAAACAAAAGGCTTACCTTGACTTGGAAGAGTTCCCGTGTTGGATAGCCATAGCCAGCTAGCTAACATAGTATTCCTCTCTGAACCGGGTGTTTGAGTAGGCTAAACTACCTAGCTACATTTGCTAGCTAAGTAAGTGAAAGTTTAAAAAATAAATATATATATATACAGTGCCTTGCGAAAATATTCGACCCCCTTGAACTTTGCGACCTTTTGCCACATTTCAGGCTTCAAACATAAATATATAAATATATATTTTGTGAAGAATCAACAACAAGTGGGACACAATCATGAAGTGGAACAACATTTATTGGATATTTCAAACTTTTTTAACAAATCAAAAACTGAAAAATTGGGCGTGCAAAATTATTCAGCCCCTTTACTTTCAGTGCAGCAAACTCTCTCCAGAAGTTCAGTGAGGATCTCTGAATGATCCAATGTTGACCTAAATGACTATTGATGAAAAATACAATCCACCTATGTGTAATCAAGTCTCCGTATAAATGCACCTGCACTGTGATCAGAGGTCCGTTAAAAGCGCAGAGAGCATCATGAAGAACAAGGAACACACCAGGCAGGTCCGAGATACTGTTGTGAAGAAGTTTAAAGCCGGATTTTGATACAAAAAGATTTCCCAAGCTTTAAACATCCCAAGGAGCACTGTGCAAGCGATAATATTGAAATTGAAGGAGTATCAGACCACTGCAAATCTACCAAGACCTGGCCGTCCCTCTTAACTTTCAGCTCATACAAGGAGAAGACTGATCAGAGATGCAGCCAAGAGGCCCATGATCACTCTGGATGAACTGCAGAGATCTACAGCTGAGGTGGGAGGCTCTGTCCATAGGACAACAATCAGTCGTATATTGCACAAATCTGGCCTTTATGGAAGAGTGGCAAGAAGAAAGCCATTTCTTAAAGATATCCATAAAAAGTGTCGTTTAAAGTTTGCCACAAGCCACCTGGGAGACACACCAAACATGTGGAAGAAGGTGCTCTGGTCAGATGAAACCGAAATTGAACTTTTTGGCAACAATGCAAAACGTTATGTTTGGCGTAAAAGCAACACAGCTCATCACCCTGAACACACCATCCCCACTGTCAAACATGGTGGTGGTAGCATCATGGTTTGGGCCTGCTTTTCTTCAGCAGGGACAGGGAAGATGGTTATAATTGATGGGAAGATGGATGGAGCCAAATACAGGACCATTCTGGAAGAAAACCTGATGGAGTCTGCAAAAGACCTGAGACTGGGACGGAGATTTGTCTTCCAACAAGACAATGATCCAAAACATAAAGCAAAATCTACAATGGAATGGTTAAAAAATAAACATATCCAGGTGTTGGCCAAGTCAAAGTCCAGACCTAAATCCAATCGAGAATCTGTGGAAAGAACTGAAAACTGCTGTTCACAAATGCTCTCCATCCAACCTCACTGAGCTCGTGCTGTTTTGCAAGGAGGAATGGGAAAAAATTTCAGTCTCTCGATGTGCATAAACTGATGGAGACATACCCCAAGTGACTTACAGCTGTAATCGCAGCAAAAGGTGGCGCTACAAAGTATTAACTTAAGGGGGCTGAATAATTTTGCACGCCCAATTCTTCAGTTTTTGATTTGTTAAAAAAGTTTGAAATATCCAATAAATGTCGTTCCACTTCATGATTGTGTCCCACTTTTTGTTGATTCTTCACAAAAAAATACAGTTTTATATCTTTATGTTTGAAGCCTGAAATGTGGCAAAAGGTCACAAAGTTCAAGGGGGCCGAATACTCTCGCAGGGCACTGTATACAGTGTATTCGGAAAGTATTCAGACCCATTGACTTTTACCACATTTTGTTACGTCGCAGCCTTATTCTAAAATGGATTAAATATATTTTTTACTCATCAATCTACACACAATACCCCATAATGACAAAGCAAAAACAGGTGTTTAGACATTTTTGCAAATGTATTAAAATACTTAATAGAAATACCTTATTTACATAAGTATTCAAACCCTTTACAATGAGACTCGAAATTGAGCTCAGGTGCATCCTGTTTCCATTGATCATCCTTGAGATGTGGTAAATTCAATTGATTGGACATGATTTGGAAAGGCACACACCTGTCTATATAAGGTCCCACAGTTGACAGTGCATGTCTGAGCAGAAAAACAAGCCATGAGGTCGAAGGAATTGTCCATAGAGCTCCGAGACAGGATTGTGTCGAGGCACAGATCTGGGGAAGGGTAACAAAAAATTGCTGCAGGTCCCCAAGAACACAGTGGCCTCCATCAATATTAAAATGAAGAAGCATGGACCTAGAGCTGGCCGGCCATCCCAAACTGAGCAATCGGGGGAGAAGAGCCTTGGTCTGGGAGGTGACCAAGAACATGATGGTCACTCTGACAGAGCTCCAGAGTTCCTCTGTTGAGATGGGAGAACCCTCCAGAAGGACAACCATCTCTGCAGCACTCCACCAATCAGGCCTTTATGGTAGAGTGGCCAGACAAAAGCCACTCCTCAGTAAAAGGCAAATGACAGCCCGCGTGGTTTGCCAAAAGGCACCTAAAGGACTCTCAGTCCATGAGAAACAAGATTATCTGGTCTGATGAAACCAAGATTGATCTCTTTGGCCTGAATGCAAAGTGTCACGTCTGGAGGAAATCTGGCCCCATCCCTACGGTGAAGCATGGTGGTGGCAGCATCATGCTGTGAGAATGTTTTTCAGTGGCAGGGACTGGGAGACTAGTCAGGATCGAGCGACTGATGAACGGAGCAAAGTACTGAGAGATCCTTGATGAAAACCTGCACCAGAGCGCTCATGCCCTCAGACTTGGGTGAAGGTTCACCTTCCAACAGGACAATGACCCTAAGCACACATCCAAGTTTCTGTATGTCCTTTAGTGGCCCAGCCAGAGCCCAGACTTGAACCCGATCGAACACCTCTGGAGAGACTTGAAAATCGCTGTGCAGCGACGCTCCCCATCCAACCTGACAGAGCTTGAGAGGATCTGCAGAGATGAATGGAAGAAGCTCCCCAAATACAGGTGTGCCATGCTTGTTAGAAACTCCCCAAATACAGGTGTGCCAAGCTTGTAACGTCATACCCAAGAAGACTCAAGGCTGTAATCGCTGCCAAAGGTACTTCAAAAAAAGTACTGAGTAAAGGGTCTGAATACTGAATGTAACTGTGATATTTCAGTTTTGAACATTAATGAGGGGGGGGGGGGGACCATTTAATCAATGTTAGAACAAGGCTGTAACATAACAACATGTGTAAAAGGTGAAGGGGTCTGAATACTTTCCAAATGCACTGTAATATGAAATATAGCTAGCTAGCTCACGCTCTCTCTTGCTTCTCCTTCATTTTGAAATTAACTATTGTCTTTCTCTCTCTTTGAGTCAACTACTCACCACATGTTATGCACTGCATTGCTAACTAGCTGTAGCTTATGCTTTCAGTACTAGATTAATTCTCTAACCCTTTGATTGGGTGGACAACATGTCAGTTCATGCTACAAGAGCTCTGATAGGCTGGAGGACGTCCTCAGGAAGCTGCCATAATTACTGTGTAAGTCTATGCAAGGTGGTGAGACCCATGAGCCTCCTAGGTTTTGTATACCCAGAGGAGGACAGAAGTGGTACCCTACAGAGTGCTGCTGAGGCTACTGTAGACCTTCATTGCAAACCAGTGCATTTTAATAAATTATTTGGTGATGTGAATATATTTTGTATAGTTTTATCTAAAAAGGATAACTTTTTTTAATGTTTCACTATTTTTATTTTTATGAAATGCATTGAGGAGAATGGTCCTCCCCTTCCTCATCTGATGAGCCTCCACTGAAATACACACATCAGTGCAAGTAGGATAGTTTGCCTAAAGAATTCTGACAAGATCAGAGCAAATTACCTTGTGCACAGCTCAGAATTGCAATTCAAAGAGCTGTCTCCCAATGAATATAGTGGGGAGAACAGCTGACAGATGGGTATTGGGTACATACAGAAAGCTCCAGGATTGATTCAACATCTGAAAGCTGTCTTGGGCAAATAGCAGGAGATGTGGCAGGGAAAAGGCTACAAAGTGTTCTCCCTGGACAAGAAGACAATAGAAAGGACAAAGGCACACATGCGCATAAACCGACTTCAAATGAAGGCAATGTGGTCGACATGGCATATTAATGAGGAATGGTTTTGTGCCCAGATGCACATGCGGATTTTGGTGAGATAAGAAAGGTCCACATTTCTTTCATCACTAATGTAAGTTATGTGTGGTGACTCAGAACGTGTGTGTGTGTGTGTGTGTGTGTGTGTGTGTGTGTGTGTGTGTGTGTGTGTGTGTGTGTGTGTGTGTGTGTGTGTGTGTGTGTGTGTGTGTGTGTGTGTGTGTGTGTGTGTGTGTGTGTGTGTGTGTGTGTGTGTGTGTGTGTGTGTGTGTGTGAATAAAATCTCGTGCCGGTGTGTGTATGTACAGTAGGCTATGCATGTGCAATGTGAGTCTGGAAATAGTCAGAGCTCTTAGAGTGTGCACGCGCATCAATGACAGAGGGGTCAAAGTCTCGCGCACCGGCCGGTTGTCGCCTATCCATCAAGCTAGCTACCCATGCGAGTCGACACATATATAGCCTCGGGAAACGCTACGCCACTATTCCGGTCCCCGTGTATAACATTCAGCCGAATTTGAAGGGCAAATCTTGGAATACTTCTTAAAGAAAACCTAAACATATCAGCCTCACAGCAAGGAGTAAAATACTCACTGTTTTTCAGGAGCCCGACACTCTCTTCTCCCCTCGTCTCTCCATCCACAATACATCCATTCCTCTTCTGACCATATCCTGCGGGTGATCTCCCGATGTGTAGCCTATATATTGAAATGTTGCACCGATACACAGTGTCGAGCTTTTCTGTACTCAGCGAACCTACATGTTGCTGACTACCTCTCTTCCTCCCTCTTTCCCCTCTCACCAGTTATTTGGTTAAAATTCCGTATATACGCCTCGTCACCTAGCAACCTCTCTCTTCATCACTCCCGCGACACGTGTTGAATGCTAAACTTGTCGTTGTGGAACATTTTTTCACGAAGGAGTAGATACACACTCAGTGGTGTATCAGTATGCAATCAAGATATTTATTAAAACTCTCTCTGCCTGTCTCCCTCCCTCCCCTCTCTTTTCCCCCCCTCCCCTTAAACCCATATGTAAACCTCTATCCCTCCTCCCTGCTCCCTCATCTCCTCTCTCTCTCCAAGCAAAAGAGAAGCCAGTTCATAGCCTACCTTTAAAAAAAAAACACTAAAGATAATTCAAGCCTCGCGTTTTGCGGTTATGTTTGTCCTAAGGGAATACATGATAATTGCTATTGTGAGTTTATAATATTCAACTCTGGGCTGAACTTTTTCACTGCAAGGCGATTTTGCCACTTGAAATGATTACACACAGATAAAGACCTTAATAATGCATATGTTAGAGATACACAGATAAAGAACCGTGCTTAATTACTGTAATCCTGTCTGCATTTATCTGGTAATTATTTGATATCAAAATATTAGGCTTTTGCAATTGTTCTACTTCTGAAAGCAAGTACTATAATTAGCCCTTATAGGAAATAACAGAGAAAAAAAATCTTATTCACCCCTTGTCATCTTTTCTGCTCAGCACCAGCCATTTTGTCCTCTATGCTGGACATCACATTTTTGACTGTAGCAGAGAAGAAGAGAGGATGTGCCTATGTACCATGCATACACACACCTTTTATATATTGATGTAAGCATTGTGTGTGTGTGTGTGTGTGTGTGTGTGTGTGTGTGTGTGTGTGTGTGTGTGTGTGTGTGTGTGTGTGTGTGTGTGTGTGTGTGTGTGTGTGTGTGTGTGTGTGTGTGTGTGTGTGTGTGTGTGTGTGTGTGTGTGCGCGTGTGCGCGTGTGCATGTGTGCGTGTGTGCGCGTGTGTGCGCGTGTGCGCGTGTGTGCGTGTGCGTGTGTGCGTGCGTGTGTGCGTGTGTGAGCCTCTGTGTCTATGTCTCTGTTTTGTTTGAAGTGAATCCACATTCACGGTGAAACCTCTTGTTTTCATTCGTCAACACAGAGCTGCCACGCTGCCGACCAGTTCTGTGAAATATTAAAAATAGGCCCTAATTAACAGAAAACAATAGAAACCCATCGTGGTTGTTTACCCTGTTGTTGTGTGATAGGAAGACAGGGCATTGGCCTCTCTCATGAGGAAGTTGAAGAAGACAGAGATGATAACAGGAGGAATATTGTGATGAGGTAGAGAGATGGGAGGCTGGAGCAAGTCTTTCATGACTGGAACACAAATCCAGGGAAATCTGAAACAAACTGCCACAGGTGGAACAACACCAAGTGGATATAAAACCAATATGGCTTTTATACCTTACAAACACTATCATGTCTGTACAGTCATTGCTTCTGAGTGTGTTACGAATACCTAAAGGAGATAAAAGCTAACCAAATCCTCTTTAGCTAACCAATCTATTCATTTTAGAGAATAATTACAGACAAATTGTATTGGAATGCCGCCATGAAGAAATAACTGTATTTCTGAAGGCTGTGCCTCACTATTGGGATTATACAATTAAAGCAGCATATTAGTTCTTTGTTAATAATTGAGTTACAGCAACCAATATTCTCAAAGAAATATGACAGCACACTTTTAATTTAGTCTATGGTGGAATTTAACATCTGAATTCTCCCTTTCTCTGTTCTGACTGGGAACACAATGTAAGCTAATTGCCTTTCGTTTTTCAATTTAAAAAATACATGCAATTGACACATTTCTCTTTTTCTCACCGTAGAAAAAGAAAGGTGAGGGGAAATTATTAAATAAAATGGTAGCTGGACTGAAAAGTGAAGTGGCAATACAATTAGCTATTCAACAAGGTTCAAAATCAAAGTTTGTCAGATGCTTTCAGAGCTCAAAAGTGGTCTGATGTCAAGATGATTCATCAATCCCAGGTAAATAGAGATGATGAAAATAGAGATTGAGGCCCATACACCTGGATATGGACATATAGCTAGAACAAATGGCTTGGGACGTTAACCCATTCTGGAGATCTGAAAACTACCACTTTAAGTCTCGCGACACTACTTGCCATCAAAATATCCAAATTTGAAGCACCCCAAAATTGAATCAAAAATGTATTTAGGTTGCAATTCCACAAAACATGTCGAAATACAAAAGAAAAAACGCTAGGAGGAAGAACAATCACAGTACTCTCTCACCACCAAACATCCTCTAGATCCAGATCTGCAGATCTTGGGCCAAGTGAAGGAAGCCTCCAAACAAATTTGGCAGGAGACATTGCCAGTTCATTGGGAGAATGATACGTAAACTTCCGGGCTTGGTGAGAAGGGAATCTAATCGATGCACCAAGACAGAGACATCCAAGGCATGTCAGTATCTCTGCAGACTTAACAATGGAGACGTGCAACACACTTAGGCGTTTAGCACATATAGCCTTGATTGAAGCATCCACTGATAACATGTCTGTTACTAATGACAAAATTAAGAGAAAAGAGCACGATCCCTCCTTCGCTCACTCATTCCCTGGCTCATTAACTCACTCAATGTTCCTATAACAAGCTTACATGGCATCCACAGCGAACTTTAATGTAAGTGCACATCTCTTCAGTATAGTAAGTCAAACAAAGATGTGTGTTTACGCTGCACAACCCAAACCCTACCAACCCATGACTCGTTAGTAGTTTTCTTTCATTTACTTCAAGCGTTTGGGGTTCCTGCCTAGTGTGTTAGATGGGTGGGAGTTTCACTTTTTGGACAATTACATTGGATCCATTGCACCAGGCAAGCTCAAACAAGCGCAGCTAAAGTATTCAAAAGAAAATTAATACGATTGACACTATATCTATCAGCAGGCCTTCCAGCCTACAGCCACAGCCGAGCACAGCTGTGAGGAATAGTCTCTCATTAAGAGCTCTATGCGTATCTGTCCAAGCTAAAATGACTTTAAAGCTTTAGCAGTTTCTCCCTGTCCATGGTGTTGAAACAATTTCAATGTAGCATCACATTTTAAGACACATTATTACTCAAGGTTGATGATACAAAGTGAAACAATAATATATGTATGTGGAACTGTCTAACGTGCTGAAACGGTGCCCGGTTTTCACAGGCTTTGTCCCTGGTTTAGGGTTGGTTGCTTTCCCTGTCCATGGTGCTGAAATGTTTGCCATGCAACGTTTGTTATGCAACGTTAGCGACGCACATTTACAATGAATCATTACTAAAGTGCAATGTTAATAGTGAGTGTTTCATAAAACACCACAGTCTGTTGAACCTTTTGAGAATCTGGGGGCCCATGACAAATTTTTTAGTCTCCAGAGGGGGAAAAGGTTTTGTCGTGCCCTCTTCACGACTGTCTTGGTATGTTTGGACCATGATAGTTTGTTGGTGATGTGGACACCAAGGAAATTGAAACTCTCTACCCGCTCCACTACAGCCCAGTCGATTTTAACGGGGGCCTGTTCGGCCCGCCTTTTCCTGCAGTCCACGATCAGCTCCTTTGTCTTGCTCACATTGAGGGAGAGGTTGTTGTCCTGGCACCACACTGCTAGGTTTCTGACCTTCTCCCTATAGGCCGTCTCATCGTTGTCGGTGATCAGGCCTACCACTGTTGTGTCATTAGCAAACTTAATGATGGTGTTGGAGTTGTGTTTGGCCAAGCAGTCGTGGGTGAACAGGGAATACAGGAGGGGACTAAGTACACAGAGTGGCCCCAGTGTTAAGGATCAGCGTGGCAGACGTATTGTTGCCTACTCTTACCACCTGGGAGCGGCCCGTCAGAAAGTCCAGGATCCAATTGCAGAGGGAGGTGTTTAGTCCCAAAGTCCTCAGCTTAATAATAAGCTTCGTGGGCACTATGGTGTTGAACGCTAAGCTATAGTTGATGAACAGCATTCTCACATAGGTGTTCCTTTTGTCCAAGTGAGAAAGGGTGGTGTGGAGTGCGATTGAGATTTGGTAGAACTGATTTAAATTTGCCTGCATTAATGTCCGCGGCCACTAGGAGCGCCGCTTCTGGGTGAGCATTTTCATCTTTGCTTATGGCCTTATAGAGTTGGTTGAGAGGGGTCTTAGTGCCAGCTTCGCTTTGTGGTGGTAAATAAATGGCTACAAATAATACAGATTATCACTATCTTGGTAGATAGTGTGGTCGACAGCTTATCATAAGGCGAGCAATACCTCGAGACTTCTTAATATAAGACATTGCGCACCAGCTGTTATTGACAAAAAGGCGCACAACTTATCATAAGGTACTCTACTCTACCTAACCCCTCTGTTCTGCCGGTGCATGGTAAATACCGGCAGCTGTATATTGTCTGTCTCGGTGAAACATAAGATGCTACAGAAGCACTGCTTCTTAACACAGCGCGCATCCAACCCGGAAGCCAGCCGCACCAATGTGTCGGAGGAAGCACCGTGCACCTGGCAACCTTGGTTAGCGCACACTGCGCCCGGCCCGCCACAGGTGTCGCTGGTGCGCGATGAGACAAGGATATCCCTACCGGCCAACCCCTCCCTAACCCGGACGACGCTAGGCCAATTGTGCGTCGCCCTTCACCACTGCGCCACCCGGGAGGCCCCTGGTCTTCCTTTCTTGTGGTGGTCTTCATGAGAGCCAGTTTCATCATAGAGCTTGATGGTTTTTGCGACAGCAATTGAAGAAACATTTAAAGTTCTTTAAATTTTCCTTGATTGACTGACCTTTATGTCTTAAAGTAATGATAGACTGTTGTTTCTCTTTGCTTATTTGAGCTGTTCTTGCCATAATATGGACTTGGTCGTTTACCAAATAGGGCTATCTTCTGTATAACACTACCTTGTCACAACACAACTGGTTGGCTCAAATGCATTAAGAAGGAAAGAAATTCCTTTAATTAATTTAATTTATTTTTAAGAAAATATTATTATATTATTATTATATTATTATTTATTATATTAAATTCCACAAATGTACTTTTAACAAGGCACACATGTTAATTGAAATGCATTCCAGGTGACTACCTCATGAAGCTGGTTGAGAGAATGCCAAGAGTGTGCAAAGCTGTCATAACAGCAAAGGGTGACTACTTATAAAATATATTTTGATTTTGGTTACTACATGATTCCATATGTTTTATTTCATAGTTTTGCAAAGGGGTTTTCTAATGATCAATTGGCCTTTTAAAATTATAAACTTGGATTAGCTAACACCATCACTCCTGGAACACAGGAGGTTGCTGATAACGGGCCTTTGTACGCCTATGTAGATATTCCATAAAAAAATCTGCTGTTTCCAGCTACAATAGTCATAAACAACATTAAGAATGCCTGTTTTTGTGACCAATTATTATTGTTACTTTAATGGACAAAAGAATATGCTTTTCTTTCAAAAAGGAAATTGCTAAGTGACCCCAAACTTTTGAACGCTAGTGTACAAATATCAGCTTTAGAGCAACATTGTTTTTTGGGCAGCAAAATGGATATTAACGATTAGCTTAACTCTGCAAAAGCTCTAGGAATCTCAGCCTGTCTGCTTTCGGCAGATCACTTTTATACATTCCCTCTCCGTGATTAAGTCACATTATTTTCAATCATCTGAAATTTGCTTCTTACCACAACCAATCATTGAAATGCCATTTTTCAGACCTCCCAATCACAGAATCTCAACATCTCCCTGATAAGGATGGCTGCCATTTCTTCGGTTCCCGACCTGAAATAGAAGTTTCCCCAAAAGTCTAATCAGTGTCTTCATCCCTTGAATTTATGTTAAAATAAAATGAATTCAATATGCATTTACCTTATCAATTCAGTTTTTTAAAGTGCAGACAGGCAGCCTGCCAGGCGGACGGACAGATAGACGGACGGCAAAAAGAGGTAAACAGGTCAGAAGACAGTCAGTCAGGAAGACAAACAGATAGAAAGATAGACACCCAGAAACTCTGTAAGTACAGCTAATAACCTTTAACCCCCCCTCAGTGGATGAGGGATCCTAATGCGGCGTGAAACTGTAATCCTCTCCAGTTTTATAGTCTTGGTGAGTTTAATCTTTGCACCACAAGCCCACGACAACTTCCTTTTATTTGCATGGTTGACTCTATAGTTGGACGTCGTTTCCTCCTGGCGGTTTCCGCTCATCAACCATAATGGACATCATGTCGGAATGGATTCAATGAAAGGCTACCTCTACGCACCTGTGAATCAAAGTACATATGAATCTATTCCCCAAGCCCATTTAAGTGGCCGTAAATGAGGAGAATCAGAGAGAAGTCATATCAAAATCAAATAAAAAGTCTAATCACACATCTGGTCAAGTTCTTTGTCATGAGTCAGAGGACTTTTACATGAGCCACTAGAGATATTGGACTGTCGCCCCAAATGACTTACAGTCAATATGCTGTACTATGTACTGTGTTGGGCCTATGTAGTTCAGATTGGTGTACATTCGTAGCTTGGGTTCAAGTGCCCTTGAACATTGCTGGGTTTTTTTTCATTCACACTAGTCTGTAGGAGTCACATAGGATGACTGTGAGACGTGATCAAGGTCTAATGTGAAGATCAGTATGTCATCTTGAATGTGTGTCATAAACTTGATTCGTTGATAGATCAAGGTTAAGATGAATACCAGTGTCCCAGAATGTAGCTCAGGGGGAGACTGGTTAGATCATATAGAACCTCATTGTACCTGGATGTATCTGTTCACTGTCTGCTGAATGGCATTTTGGGATATTCGATGGCTGATCAGTGTTCCATTCTATTTTTCAGGTGAATTATGATTTCTGTTTGCTATTGGGAACTTCTCTGCATGTTTGTTGACTTTGCGGCATGGTAATGATGGGGCTTTGTATTCAGGACATTCTCTGGTAGGGTCTTAACTCTGGTAAAGGTGACCTAGCCTTTTTGTTTGTTTATATTTAATTCAGACCACTTGTTTTATCAAGATTTAATGTTTTGGATGTGGTTGGCAGATGTGGCTTCTGTTGAATTATTAGATCTAATATGTTGCTTGCATAAACTTGCATAAACCACAAACATTATATTTTACAAAAGTAAAATATTGGTGTAATTGATCAGTGCAATAATAGTGTATTGTATAGGAAAATAAAAATATTTCTAAATAAAATAACACAAGAAAGATTTATCAAGAATGATTCATTCAGCTAATGAATAGTCACAGCCACACAGTCCAATGAGCAAATTCACCATATACTGTAACTGGAAAAACTTAGTCTTACCAGAACCCCTGGTTGAGTATTTGAAAGAAAGTCTCAAATCCAAATAAAGATTTGTAGTCCAATGGTAAAACCCCACAAAAATAAGAAAAAAATAGTCCCGACGGAATCCCAAATTTAACGTCACTAAATCCAACAGAACGTGTAACGGTCCAACAGAAGGTGATGGCTCTGAATCACTCAATATTTATTTTCAACTATTTTCCTACGTTGTATTCATTAGCCGGATTCTGTTGCAAAACGTTTGGTTTGATGCAACATTTTTTTTTTTTGCAACGGAAACTGTTTACTCTAAACGGAAAACGTTTTGCAACGAAAACAAGTTTCTACTGGACAGATTCAGGTAGATCCCTCCCTGTTTCGTTCCGTTTGCTCTATTTGCTTCTGTTTGGTGCTTAAAATAAACGGTAACCGGTTCCAACCAAACGTTTTGCAACGGAGTCTGACTAATGAATACACCAATGAAGTCCCTCTTAATAGCAAACAATGTTAGGCTCTCTCCAAACAATGGTGCTTCGGCTTAATTCAATATGGCACCTGCAGCCTTAAAGGCCTACTGCATAATACTCAATTATCAGCACAATGCAGTGTGCTAACATAGTCTTGGATAAGCATATAAATTAGCACATTATTGTTGTATTTTCACATTATGCTTTTTATGTGGCAATGTTCTTGTTAAAGAAGTGCTTATAAGAAGAAGAAGAACAAAATAAGAAGGTTGACACTTTGTATACTCTCAACTATTTAATGAAAAGAACCAACATTTCCCCAACCCAGAAATGTGTTTATCTTTGTGGTATGTGAAAATGGAGAGAAATCATGAGTCTATTCATTTGCAATAGACCTTATCAAGGGATGATCTCATTTCTGGCCTAAGATAATTTTAGACTCCCCTTTCTATCTCCTACCTAATGTCTCAGTTAAACCCATTTGCTGTTGGAGCGAACCTGGAATGAAACCTTGCTGCTATCATACTGATTTGCATTCAATTGGCGCCGTTGGTATCTAAGATTAATTAGGAACTAATTATGTGGGCATATGAGGTGAGAACCGGCATACAGAGTATGTATAGTAACTCTTCTGAGATCCAACACCTTGAATACCTTGCCTTAAACGCGTTACGCCTCACTGAAATATGGACCAAATATGGACCTTGCATTTTGACCTCTTTCTTCCTCTTACCCACTGACACACACGGGCCCCATTCCAATTCCTTAAACGTGTATGATTGGACACAGTGAACGTCAGGGCTCCAGAGTGCTCCACCATGGCTTTCACCTATCACGCCATTTCTAATCAGAGATTACCTCAGGGACAGGACAAGGAAAGGACGCATGTTTAAAGAATTTGAACGGTGCCGGTGGTTGCCGTTCTGTGAGCAGAGCAGTTTATTCCATGTCCTGGGGACAGGGTGTACCCTGTCTGCCTCTGGCAGTCTGTTGGCATCAGTGCAGTTGCAGTTACTGTATCAGCCCACAGTTACAGCTGGCGAACAGCAGGTGGCAGCACTATGTTGTTGTTGTTTTTGTCGCCCTGCAGGCTGTCCTCTCAGTGTTTGATTAGTGAGAGCGGAGCTGTAGGCTCCTCATAGGCTCTCATGGAGTCACACAGACACAGTTCCCCTCTCTATCTCCTGCTGTATACTCACCGCATAGACACTCATACACTTAGAAATGTCAATGTGCACAAAATCTCATTATACGGGCAAACATAAATGCATGCGTGCGCACACATGCACATACATGCGCACTCACACAAACCACAGACACGCTCACACATAATTTACCATGAACATACACACACTAAGACAAAGTCCCCCACAGACATACACAGATATTGCCATTTAACCTAAGGATCCCATTGGTGCACTTGCATTTGCACACACATGATCAAACATCAATTATCATGCACACACACACACTTCTGAGTGGCGCAGTGGTCTAAGGCACTGCGTCTCAGTGTTAGAGGCGTCACTACCGACCCTGGTTCGATTCCAGGCTGTATCACAACGGGCGCACAATTGGCCTAGCGTCGGCCGGGTTAGGGTTTGGCCAGGATAGGCCGCCATTGTAAATAAGAATTTGTTCTTAACTTACTTGCCTAGTTAAACAAGGGTTACATACAAATAAACACACATTTACAAATTCCGATACAGACACACAAATACATTTACAAATTCCCATGCACGCACACACACAGTCTTGTATACAGTGCCTTCGGAAAATATTCAGACCCCTTGACTTTTTCCAACATTTTGTTACGTTACAGACTTATTCTAAAATGTATTCAAAATAATAATAATTCTCAGCAACACAATACCCCATAATGACAAAACGAAAAAAGGTGTTAAGAAATGTTTGCAAATGTATGAAAAATAAAAAACAGAAACACCTTATTAACATAAGTATTCCAACCTTTTGCTCTGAGACTTGAAATTGAGCTGGGGTGCATCCTGTTTCCATTGATCATCCTTGAGATATTTCTACAACTTGATTGGAGTCCACCTGTGGTAAATTCATTTGATTGGACATGATTTGGAAAAGCACACACCTGTCTATATAATGTCCCACAGTTGACAGTGCATGTCAGAGCAAAAGCCAAGCCATGAGGTTGAAGGAATTGCCCTTAGAGCTCAGAGACAGGATTGTGTTGAGGCACAGATCTGGGGAAGGGTACCAAAACATTTCTGTGTAGCATTGAAGGTGCCCAAGAACACAGTGGCCTCCTCCATTCTTAAATGGAAGTTTGGAAGCGTCAAGACTTTTCTTAGAGCTGGCTAACCCTGCCATACTGAGCAATCAGGGGAGAAGGGCCTTGGTCAGGGAGGTGACCAAGAACCCGATGGTCACTCTGACAGAGCTCCAGAGTTCCTCTGTGGAGATGGGAGAACCTTCCAGAAGGACAACCATCTCTGCAGCAATCACCAATCAGGCCTTTATGGTAGAGTGGCCAGACGGAATCCACTTCTCAGTAAAAGGCAAATGACAGCCTGCTTGGAATTTGCCAAAAGGCCCCTAAAGACTCTCAGACCATGAAAAACAAGATTCTCTGTTCTGATGAAACCAAGATTGGACTCTTTGGCCTGAATGCCAAGCGTCACGTCTGGAGGAAACCTGGCACTATCCCTACGGTGAAGCATGGTTGTGGCAGCATCACACTGTTGGGATGTAATTCAGTGGCAGGGACTGGGAGGATTGTCAGGATTGAGGGAAAGATGAACGGAGCAAAGTACAAAGAGATCCTTGATAAAGATCTGCTCCAGAGTGCACAGGACCTCAGACTGGGGCGAAGGTTCACCTTCCAACAGGACAACAACTCTAAGCACACAGCCAAGACAATGCAGGAATGGCTTCGCGACAAGTCTCTGAATATCCTTGAGTGGTCCAGCTGGTGCCTGGACTTGAACCCGATAGAACATCTCTGGAGAGACTTGAAAATAACAGTGCAGCAACACTCCCCGTCCAACCTGAAAGAACCTGATAAGATCTGCAGAGAAGAACGGAAGAAACCCCCCAAATACAGGTGTGCCAAGCTTTTAGTGTCATATCCAAGAAGATGTGATGCTGCAATCACTGCCAAATGTGCTTCAAAAAAGTACTGAGTAAAGTGTCTGAATACTTACAGTGGGGCAAAAAAAGTATTTAGTCAGCCACCAACTGTGCAAGTTCTCCCACTTAAAAAGATGAGAGAGGCCTGTAATTTTCATCATAGGTACACTTCAACTAAGACAGACAAAATGAGAAAAAAAATCCAGAAAATCACATTGTAGGATTTTTAATGAATTTATATGCAAATTATGGTGGAAAATAAGTATTTGGTCACCTACAAACAAGCAAGATGTCTGGCTCTCACAGACCTGTAACTTCTTCTTTAAGAGGCTCCTCTGTCCTCCACTCGTTACCTGTATTAATGGCACCTGTTTGAACTTGTTATCAGTATAAAAGACACCTGTCCACAACCTCAAACAATCACACTCCAAACTCCACTATGGCCAAGACCAAAGAGCTGTCAATGGACACCAGAAACACAATTGTAGACCTGCACCAGGCTGGGAAGACTGAATCTGCAATAGGTAAAGCAGCTTGATTTGAAGAAATCAACTGTGGGAGCAATTATTAGGAAATGGAAGACATACAAGACCACTGATAATCTCCCTCGATCTGGGGCTCCACACAAGATCTCACCCCATGGGGTCAAAATAATCACAAGAACGGTGAGCAAAAATCCCAGAACCACACAGGGAAACCTAGTGAATGACCTGCAGAGAGCTGGGACCAAAGTAATAAAGCCTACCATCAGTAACACACTATGCCGCCAGGGACTCAAATCCTGCAGTGCCAGACGTGTCCCCCTGCTTAAGCCAGTACATGTCCAGGCCCGTCTGAAGTTTGCTAGAGAGCATTTTGATGATCCAGAAGAAGATTGGGAGAATGTCATTTGGTCAGATGAAACCAAAATATAACTTTTTGGTAAAAACTCAACTCATCGTGTTTGGAGGACAAAGAATGCTGAGTTGCATCCAAAGAACACCATACCTACTGTGAAGCATGGGGGTGGAAACATCATGCTTTGGGGCTGTTTTTCTGCAAAGGGACCATGATGACTGATCCGTGTAAAGGAAGGAATGAATGGGGCCATGTATCATGAGATCCTTCCATCAGCAAGGGCATTGAAGATGAAACGTGGCTGGGTCTTTCAGCATGACAATGATCCCAAACACACCGTCCGGGCAACGAAGGAGTGGCTTCGTAAGAAGCATTTCAAGGTCCTGTCGTGGCCTTGCCAGTCTCCAGATCTCAACCCCATAGAAAATCTTTGGAGGGAGTTGAAAGTCAAGTCCGTGTTGCCCAGCAAAAGCCCCAAAACATCACTGCTCTAGAGGAGATCTGCATGGAGGAATGGGCCAAAATACCAGCAACAGTGTGTGAAAACCTTGTGAAGACTTACAGAAAACGTTTGACCTTTGTTATTGCCAACAAAGGGTATATAACAAAGTATTGAGATAAACTTTTGTTATTGACCAAATACTTATTTTCCACCATAATTTGCAAATAAATTCATTAAACATCCTACAATGTGATTTTCTGGATTTTTATTCCTCATTTTGTCTGTCATCGTTGAAGTGTACCTATGATGAAAATTACAGGCCTCTCTCATCTTTTTAAGTGGGAGAACTTGCACAATTGGTGGCTGACTAATTACTTTTTTACCCCACTGTATGTAAATGTGCTATTTCCGTGATTTAGAATAAGGCTGTAACCTAACAAACTGTAGAATGTCAAGGGGTCTGAATACATTCCTAAGGCACTGTAACTAACCTAGTGAAGACACTCAAATCAGTCCCATTCAAAATCCTATTTTTGCTAACCCCTAACCCTAACTCTAATCCCTACCCTAACCTTAACCCTAACCTTAACCCCAAAACCTAACCCTAAAATGAACCCTAATGTCACGCCCTGACCTTAGAGAGCCTTTTTATTTCTCTATTTGGTTAGGTCGGGGTGTGATTTGGGTGGGCATTCTAGTTTTTCTATTTCTTTTTTGGCCGGGTATGGTTCCCAATCAGAGGCAGCTATCTATCGGTGTCTCTGATCGGGGATCATACTTAGGTAGCCTTTTTTCCACCTTTAGTTTGTGGGTTCTTGTTTGTGTGTAATTGCTTTCTGCATGTAGCTTTACGTTCGTTTTTGTATTTTGTTGTTTTTTCAGTGTCATTTTAATTAAATAAAAATGTACACCTACCCCACTGCACCTTGGTCCAATCCATCTCTAAACGATCGTGACACCTAAACATAATTCTAACACTAATTCCAACCTTAGCCCTAAACCCCCCTAGAAATAGTATTTTACCTTGTGGGGACTAACAAAATGTCCCCAGCTGGTATAAAAAATGTTTTTCCTATTCTTGAGGGGACTTCTGGTCCCCACAATTATAGCTAAACACATCCACACACACACACACACATGTCCACACACACCCCACACGCCCCTCTCTCTTCTCCTCTCTCTCTCACTCAGCCAGACTCTGTCTAACAGATGGGACAAGGGCACTGCCAGATCCCGGTCACCTGACAGAGTCCAACAATCTGATATGTGAGAGAGAGCGCAGGAAGAAGGGATGGGATTGATGATGACACACAGGGCTCAGAAGACCCCAGACACAGACAGACGGACAGACGGAGACAGAGACAATAGGAAAAGAGGGAGATGAAGATAGAGATGAGAGAGGGGGAGATCAAGAGCCTCTCTTTAGCTAATGGCTTTGATATTACAACCTTGGTGACATATTCATGACATGTATTTTGCACAGTTAGCAATGCAAATCAGTGGACGACGAGGAGCCACAATTTACATGCTAATACGTTCTCGTTTAAGTGTGGAAAGCTTTACATGCAATATCATTTTTTGAAGAGAGCACTTCTGCATGACAAAGGCTGTGTGGTCATAATTGTGCACAAGCTTCTAGTCGAAATTAGTCCCAATTTTATGTTAGACATGTCACAGCAAATTATACATTTTTTAAAAGTAAATTTGTGTCCCTGGTAAGATGCAGAGGAATGGTAATAAAGTATTTCATTTTACAGTTTTTCAACTTTGATTAATTTTATAGTTGTCAATTGACAAGACACATATACTGTCTGTAAAGTATGTCCCAGGGACCAACCAGCTTAGCCTGCTACAGCCTGATAGTAAACTGTCCTATTGTCCTGTTGTGTTCAGATTTGTCATGTAAATCACATTTCTTCATTTGTTTTCATTCATTTGAATTGAAGAAAATTGAATTGGGAAATTGCCTGTATGTATGTGTGTGGGCAGAGAGGGGTTTCGGTTTCTCCTTCCTCATCAATATCATGATTTCCCTTTTCATCTAAAACCTTTATGAACCAAATTAAGACCAATGTACGGTATGTAAATGGTTTCAGTGTGATTGAAATCCTTTTGGATGTGTGGATCAGGTATGAAGCTGTGAGATTGGGCATTACTCATGATAGGCTTGGAAAATAGCGTGAAAGGCATTTAAAGGATTAGTGTAATGATGAGTGAAGGTAAACAAATCACATTGAATCAGATCTGACTGGCTCTCTCTCTCTGACACACACACACACACACACACACACACACACACACACACACACACACACACACACACACACACACACACACACACACACACACACACACACACACACACACACACACACACACACACACACACACACACACACACACACACACACACACACACACGAGACAAATCTACCTAAGATAGCTAGAAGGAATGAGATAATTGGATGAAGCGTGTGTGTGCGTGTGCGTGTATGTATACAGTTGAAGTCGGAAGTTTACATACACTTAGGTTGGAGTCATTAAAACTCGTTTTTCAACCACTCCACAAATTTCTTGCCAACAAACTATAGTTTTGGAAAGTCAGTTAGGACATCTACTTTGTGCATGACACAAATACTTTTTCCAACAATTGTTTATAGACATATTATTTCACTTATAATTCACTGTATCACAATTCCAGTGGGTCAGAAGTTTACATACACAAAATTTACTGTGCCTTTAAACAGCTTGGAAAATTTCAGAAAATTATGACATCATTTGAGTCAATTGGAGGTGTACCTGTGGATGTATTTCAAGGCCTACCTTCAAACTCAGTGCCTCTTTGCTTACTATCATGGGAAAATCAAAAGAAATCAGCCAAGAACTCAGAAAGAAAATTGCACCTCCACAAGTCTGGTTCATCCTTGGGAGCAATTTCCAAACGCCTGAAGGTACCACGTTCATCTGTAGAAACAATAGCTACACTTTACATACACTCAAATAGTATTTGAGTGTATGTAAACTTCTGACCCACTGGGAATGTATAAAGTATAAACACCACTCAGGAAGGAGACGTGTTCTGTCTCCTAGAGATGAACATACTTTGGTGCAAAAAATGCAAATAAATCCCAAAATAACAGCAAAGGACCTTGTGAAGATGCTGGAGGAAACGGGTGCAAAAGTATCTATATCCACAGTAAAACGAGTCCTATATCGACATAACCTGAAAGGCCGCTCAGCAAGGAAGAAGCCACTGCTCCATAACTGCCATGAAAATTAAAGACTACAGTTTGCAACTGCACATGGGGAGAAAGATCGTACTTTTTGGAGAAATGTCCTCTGATCTGATGAAACAAAAATAGAACTGTTTGGCCATAATGACCATCGTTATGTTTGGAGGAAAAAGGGGGAGGCTTGCAAGCCAAAGAACCCCATCACAACCGTGAAGCACAGGGGTGGCAGCATCATGTTGTGGGGGTGCTTTGCTGCAGGAGGGACTGGTGCACGTCACAAAATAGATTGCATCATGAGGCAGGACAATTATGTGGATATTATTGAAGCAACATCTCAAGACATCAGTCAAGAAGTTAAAGCTTGGTCGCAAATGGGTCTTCCAAATGGACAATGACCCCAACCATACTTCCAAAGTTGTGGCAAAATGGATTAAGGACAACAAAGTCAAGGTATTGGAGTGGCCATCACAAAGCCCTGACCTCAATCCTATAGAACATCTGTGGGCAGAACAAAAAAAGCATGTGCGAGCAAGGTGGCCTACAAACCTGACTCAGTTACACCAGCTCTGTCAGGGGGAATGGGCCAAAGTTCACCCAACTTTTGTGGGAAGCTTGTGGAAGGCTACCCAGAACCTCCGACTTCAACTGTGTGTGTGTGTGTGTGTGTGTGTGTGTGTGTGTGTGTGTGTGTGTGTGTGTGTGTGTGCGTGCGTGCGTGCGTGCGTGCGTGCGTGCGTGCGTGCGTGCGTGCGTGCGTGCGTGCGTGCACGTGTACGTGTACGTGTGCGTGTGCGTGTACATGTGAATGCGTGCAGGCATGCGTTTACATCTCAGAAAGGATTGAGAGCAATCGCGGCACAGCTGTGCGAGAGGGAGAGAGAGGCAATTTATCAGCAATGAGTGTCTGAAACACGTGTCAAACATCTGGAGACATTGGGCAGTACCCTCCACATGGCTACTTCATTTGGCAATAGTGGGGCACTCACAGCCTTACTGATAAATCCTCTCACACTCACACAGAAATAGCCAGATGGAGGGATTGAGAGAGAGGAGAGGATGAGAGAAAGAGAGAGAGAGAAAAAGAGACAGATACTGTAAATGAGTGTGCGGGAGAGCAAGAGGAAGAAAGAGAGAGAGAAAGAAAGAAAAGAGAGATGAAAGAGTTGTGAAATAATCTAGCAGGAAATGAATGCACTTTGAAGATCAGTACTGTTCCAAAGGTTCAAGGAGAGAGTGCACAGCCTACAAAAAAAAGTCCATAACAAAAGGTATTTCCCTCAGATTCCATATTGCATTATAATATCATGACGTTGTTAGATAAAGCAGGTCTGAGCATAAACATGAAAACAACAGATCTTAGGACTAAGTTGCCAGCCTCTCCATGCTCAGCCAGGCGAACCAGCCACATAAATAGACACAACAAGACAGGCAAATGAGGCTAGCATAGCATAGTGTAGCATAGCCCAATTAAAACGCAGTGAGCAGTAATGCGGTCGATGCTACATGCCGTACCAAAGAGGTACCAATGAGATGCTAACGATTACATGCTTGAAATAATACTTTGATACTCCGAGAGGGCGGGGATGGAGGGGGAGGCTGAAAGGGTTCACTCGGGCTTAGTTCAAATATGCAACATCTAAATATAGCACCTAGAGTCTGCTACTTAACAGATTAAAATTAATTAAGCTTGCTTTTCCTGGCTCCAAAAAGGGAAATTAAATAAACTGGAACGGGGTCATGTTGGTTCTCAGATGTTTTTATGTACAGTAGAGAGAAGGTTAGTAAAACATGTATCCCTTTTCAGATATTTTATGTATAGCCTACAGACACTGTCTGTTTCAATCTCGCTAAAATGGGTGAAATGGTGTTTCAGTCGATTTTAGAGAGTCAAATCATTCCCAAGCTGACGTTCTACATGCTGTTCATAAAGGGAATACAACAGCTACAATTTTATGATATGCAATCTGAAAGGATTTAAAATGCTTCTCAATTCACAGCCAGTGGCTTACTGGTCATCTGGCTAGAGCCAGCATAGCAACAAACTGTTAAGCCGCGAACAGCAGGCTGCTATCAAATAGCCTCCTATAAATAGTGTTGGAGCCCAGATCTGATTCTGACTCTGGGGCAAACGGAACAAGCCACCACAATCAGTAAAGACCTTACCAACCAGGGGTGATCGTTAAATCACCAGTAAGCATTTAGGGAAATTCTGTGGCCGTTAGTTATCCAAATGTGGTAGTAAACAATGAAGTTGTATTACAATGCTACTTCTTCAAATCACAAAATGAAATGTTATTGGTCACATGCACATATTTAGCAGATGTTATTGAGGGTGTAGCGAAATGCTTGTGTTCCGGCAATGCAGTAGTATGTAGCAATTCACAACAATACACACAAAATCTAAAAGTAAAAGAATGGAATTAAGAAATATATCAATATTAGAACGAGCAATGTCAGAGCGGTATTAACTCAAATACAGTAGATGTCAGTAAATACATATGAGATAAGTAAAACAGTATGTAAGCATTATTAAAGTGACCAGTGATTCCATGTCTATGTACACAGGGCAGCAGCCTCTAAGGTGCAGGCTTGAGTAACCGGGTGGTAGCCGGCTAATGATGGTCTTTGATGCAACACACTGAATACACACACCAACACATCTGTGTCAAGCTTTTCCAGCTGCTATACTGCAAGAAAAAAAGAGACATTAAAACTGCAAAAGGAAGAAATCGGAGTCTACTTTGTATGCAAACCTATTATATTTTTCCTTTGATGTAAAAAAAAAAAAAAAAAAAGACATCATGACCTGGAACCAACTACTGTTCAAACCAAAAATAATTTATTGTGAGATGCAGTCATCTCCCAATGAATGTAATGGCTGGGACTGCTGTAAATGGATGCCCTAGACCAGAACAGATAGATATCCACAGCTATAAAAATGAATTTATTTTTGAATTGGGACTGGTGAACTGCAATCCACTGCAATCCACTGTGCACTTATTCAATAGACCCTCTTGATTTAAGTTACAGGCCCTACTTGATCACATCTACGGTGTCCATTTTAGGACATTCATCACCCGTCTAGCTCCAACACAACATGCTCCTATGAACACCAAAGACCTTATTTCACCTATACGAAGTCTATTGCACCATCCGAAAATGTGTTTTCCCTAGCACCTAACACGCTCTAGAGAGTGAACACTTGTTTTGGCTTGGGTACCCATTCTACTCGATTGTTATCTGTGTTCTGGCCTCAGTGGCTGGGTTCTTGGACCTCATTCTGGGTTTCTATCTGCATCACAGCACATACTAATAAGGTGCCTCTGCCTCCCCCCTCTCTCTCCCGTGTCACTGCAGAGGTTTGGATCACGGCCTGTCCAAGTCTCTCTCTCTCTCTCTCTCTCTCTCTCTCTCTCTCTCTCTCTCTCTCTCTCTCTCTCTCTCTCTCTCTCTCTCTCTCTCTCTCTCTCTCTCTCTCTCTCTCTCTCTCTCTCTCTCTCTCTCTCTCCTCTCTCCTCCCTCCCTCCCTCCCTCCCTCCCTCCCTCCCTCCCTCCCTCCCTCTCCCTCCCTCCCTCTCTCCCTCTCTCCCTCTCTCCCTCCCGTCTCTCTGGTCACTGCACATAAGGATTTGGAGCATATGCCCCTCTCTCTCGTTCTCTCCCTCTCTCCCCTCCCTCACTCTCTTTCTCGCTCGCTCTGTCATCTCCCTGCTTCCCTCTCTCTCCCTCCCTAGTCCTGTGCCTGTTTACTTTGATCCGTGCTCCAGGAGAGGAGCCAAATCCAGGGTGCTGTGGTGCACTCCCCCTGCAGCAGCCAGAAGCCCAGGGCTCCAGATGAGCTGAGCTGCTCTCCAGTGTGTAAAAGGAACAGTCGGAACATTCGCCTCCACTGCAGCTGCCACCCACACAGTGCAGAAACACATTGACACACACTCTGCCACTACATGGAAACCACACACTGTAGCTTATTTGCAGAGTTATGATTCGAGTAAAACAAAAGGCACTTGTACAGTGGACTGAATAAAGAAATACAACTGTGATACACACTCACACCGGATGGTACACATTGCTAGGCAACCAGGAGTGTGGAGAATTCCTTCCGGAACAGGCAGCTACACCAGCTGACAAGCAGGAGCCTCGTTGCCGGCGTTACTTCACTCACACACTCTCTGCCTCTCGGACAAAGATATTTTAGACAGCACACACTAAAACACACACACACATTCTCACACGAGAAAGCTTCACCTCACCTACCTCTGCAGAGGAACTAGCCCTCCCTGCAGCACTCCAGCACCAGTCTCCATAGCGACGGCCAATCCAGAGCTGGGGGGGGGAGAGTCAGTCATCTCTAAAGCAGAACTGGCAGAGGAATTCCAGGAGTGGAGAAGTGTAGGAAGAAGGAGAGTGAAGGAGCAGGTTAGAGAGGGAGAGGAGGAAAAAGCCTCTGGGGCTCTGGCTGGAAAGCAGAGGTCAAATCGAACCTGAAGAGAGGGAGGGGAGAGGAGAGGAGAGCTGGGGTGTAGAAGTGAGATGTTGCTGAAAGGCCTTGGGGTTAGATAGAACAGTTTCACCCCCCACACCACTGAATAACTGTCAAATCTCCACGTGCCTATACTCTACGTAATGGTCAAGGTGTTATGACTGCTTATACAGTGCAGACAGTCTATACCTAGATTAGAGTCAGGACCTAATGCACATGCCTTTAAGAAAGAGTTGGGTTCCACCACTTAGTCAAATTGCCTGTTGCCGGGATTCAATCAAAAGGCACAGTGTTGACAAACACACTGGAGTTAATTACTGAAGGTAATTACCGTTTACCGAAAACTCCACGAATGCCGTTTTCTTGTGGACAATGCATCTGATTGAATCCCGGCCTGTGTGTAGGCCAACTGGTGATGTCATCCTGATAGTAGGGAAAGTTTCTCTGACCCAGCAGGCCTCTGGAGGGGTGGTTATATAGATTACAAATGCAGCTAGCGACACATCTATTCAACAGCGTACCAGAAGAACCTGGCAATTTCCTGGAGTTCCTGGGAACTTGGCCTCTTTTGACAGTTCAGTGTTTCAGGACAAAAAGGGAGATTTACTCCCGCCATTTACAGCTGTCCCATTGGTTTGCCACCCATGCCATTGAGAGACTGCGATAGGACAATTGATTTTAGTCACACAGAGCGCTGTTATGTACATTGACATGTTGCGCATCAATTTTATTGGGCCACTATTTTCTGTTGTATAGATCGACAAGAGTAATGCTACATTGATATGTTCCAGCCGGTGGATTGATATGTAGTGCCTAAGCTTGAAATGTAACTGTACAGGCAAGTCAAACTTGAGAACACAAACAATACCTATTTCGTCCCTGTGGTTCGCAGTAAAAATAAATAAAAACTTGTATCTCCACAGATATCGCAATGGGAGACATTTGCTGTAACTGCAGGCCACGGAAATGATGGAGTGTGTTGTCCTTTTAATATACCGCAGCTTAGATGTATTTAATCATGTCGATACTTAAAAGGGGACACGGGAGACACAACGATATACAAACAGTTCACCAAATGGTTAGTAAACGAGTTATAAACAGGTCATAACCAGTGTATGACCTTCACGCCGTCGTGTTCCTTGGCCATTCACCGGTGTCCTCTATATCCTAACCCTCGTGACTTATCGAAACACCTTGCTGTCAACTCTGCTCGGCGACATGCACGACAAATGTCAGGAGCCACATATCAACAAGCCCTACACATCAGACAGGCTCGCACCACATATATCCACCACACTGGTGATCACTTACACTGCCTACATTACATTACAGCCGGGCCTGAATAGGCACACATCACGGAATACATCAGTGGGATTTTCATCTCCAACTACAACCGTCGCTCATTAATGCCAGTCGGCCTTTGAATCTGATTCCGCAACGGAACTCGATACCACCCCGGAACAATTACAGGGCTGATTCGGTAATCAGCATGCCCGTGACATTTGGCTCACTCGGTATCGCGACAGCTTTTCCAGACCTGCCAGATATGCCGGCCTCCCACATCACCACGGCGATCGCTCATAGGGCCACTGGCGCGCTCAGCTACAGTGGAGGAGGTGGCGGGCGGTGTGTGCTTGCGCTGTGCAAGGCCACACCGAGACATTTGGAGTGACATTCTCGTGCGGCGTCGCTGGGTCTCGGGGCTATGATGTGACAGGCTACCCAGCTTGACCCCCCCCCCCCCACCCCCCACCCGCCCAACACACACACACACCCACCCAATAGCACAGTGTTACAGGTTGGTTGTCAGGGAGATGGAAAAGTCCTAAAAGTGGAGGCTAGGGGAGGAGGGTTGTCAAAATGGTTCTTAATGAAAGCTGGGGGGGTGAAAGAGAGAGGGAGGGGGTGAGGAGTTAGTGGGGGGCAGGGGGTGTCCAGTAGGATAGGGGTTAAAGTGACGGGGAGAGAGGGAGAAAGTGAGAGACAGAAGGCGTTGCTTGTGGAGGTTTGACGAGAGGCGAAAATAGAGGAGAGAGAGGATTGGGAAAAAAAAGTGAGAGAGGAGAGAAGAAGTAATGGTGGAGATGGGGGTAAGGAGATGGGGGTAAGGAGATGGGGGTACAGAACGAGCGAGAAAGAGGCGGGGGAGTGGTGGAGGTTGGAGAAGAGAAGAGAGGGGCACCACAGTGAGGGACCTTACGTTTGTTTTCCATTGAGGCATGGCACATCACACAGCAGTAATGAACGGGACCTCTCACCCAGTTCTGTAGGGAGCTGAGGGAGGCTTTGAAGAGCACAGAGACGGACATCCACACATGTAAAGACATTACACTACCCACTGCCACGCTCTCAAGCACGCGCTCCATGTCTCTCTTCAATTCTCTCAGGCCCAAACTCTTGCACACGCACACCAACGTCCACACGTGCATTCTCTCCTTGTAAATCATTAGGCCGTCTTCCTAGTCACACACACACTCATCATCGCAGTAAGACAATTATTTCCCTCACGTAATCTTCCTGTTCTCTACCCTCTATTTCTTTCACTCAGCGCTGTTCTTCCTTAAGCATATCCCTGCCTCAGTGACGACAGAATAACACTCTGTAGCGGTTGAATCAGTAGCAGGCCAAGGACTTGATACCGTGGTCAAAACACTGGCTTGCGTCTTAAATGGCACGCTATTCCCTTTATAGTCCCCTACTTTTGGCCAGGGGCCCTGGTCAAAAGTAGTGCACTAAAAAAGTAACAGGGTACCATATGGGACATAACCAGCGTGGTCTCCCACCTCTAATGGTAGGGAACACATTTGTCCTCCGGCAGTGTTGTCAAGGACACTGTGAGGCCATGGTAATTGAAGGCGTTGCAGTGTGTCCACCACTTAATCACTGCTCTGGTGAAGAGCGTGAAAACTTGCCTTTGGCCCTGCTCCTATCGAGTAGGCTCAGATTCGGGTTTTCCTGCATCTAACACTAGAACTCACGCTCTGCTAGATCCGAGATCAATTACTTTTTTATTGGATTTTTTTAGAAATGTATCCTCTTTTAGGGCGAAAATCAATGGCTTCGTCCAGACTATTTTTCTAGCCCCAAGGCAGACACAAACATTGTAATGTATGACACCCAGGATTTGTGGAGGGTTCTTTTTTTGTCAAACGTGTAATCAGCCTGTACTACAGTCTCTATTGAACTGCAATCATATCACATGTACAATCATTTACTTCACCTGGGAAATCAGAGCATTACATTTTTGTATCAAGTGCAGCCCTGAAAGACTATAAAACTTTCCATGGTGAAATGGATACTGTGGTCAGAAAACAGTCGCTCCGGGAGTCCATGTGGATCTATCATTTGAACCCATGTTAGTTAACACCTGGGCGATGCCATGCTGCTACTACTGACTGAACAGACGGCAGACGGAGTTGAGAGGGAACTGCTTGAAGCAATCCATGTTGACGAACAGCTGAACCAGCCCACTGGTCACAGGTGGCAGTGGGCCGCCATTGTATGATGTCTAATATGGTCTCGGGGGGGGGGGGGGGGGGGGTAGCACCATCTTAAATGGCCTTAGTGGCTTCGTTGTACTCTCTGATGCTGTGAGAGTTCGATTCACTGTAGTTTCACACAAAGAGAAGATATACAATTTTGACAACATACAAGACACCACAAAAGCTTTCTCAGTGAGTAAGGATGAATCTTTATTGGTGATTTCGGAAAAGCCAGACCACATCCCTCAGCATCCATATAGGCAGGATCAGTAGACATTACTGGTGCATTAGGGTAGTGGTGTGCTCATGGGATTTGTAGTTTATTTATAACAGTCACAACAGGTAGTAGTTTATAATCCACATGGGGAAGGGGAAATAGGCTGTGTACATTACCCGCAATGCCGTTTAGTAGCATACCATCATTGTGAGGATGGGCTACAAATGCCCACAAAAAGTTGTAGTAATCATACAGTATACAGACATGTAGAAAAATACAGCTGTTAAAAGTTTATAAGCTTCTGCAAACAAGTCCCAGGTATCAAAAAGTTGCTTCTTCGTCCATCAAAAGATGGGTGGTGTTAGAAGCCTGTGCTGGGAGATGTAGTTCAAATTCTTCCAGGTTTTTTTTCTTCCTTCAAGTCCATAGTTTGTGGTTGTTTCCGCTTTTGTTACATTACAACACACACGGACAAGACTACAACCCCCACAGTGCACCTGGAGATAGTCTCAGTGGATGGTGCCGATAGTGAACAGGCTCATGGAAAATAAAGCAGAGTAAAGATGGTCTTGAAAAATACAAGGGAGATAAAAATGAGAACTGCATTCCCACTTAAAAAGTTGTATCAAGGAAAAGAAACAAGAGTAGTGATAATAACAACGACAACAACGACGATAATACTAGCAATAATAACTGTAATAAAGAGAAGAATAAAAAAGAACATTGAATTCTATGTCTGAAATCAACAAAGACCTTAAAATCCAGAACTGGTATAATTACAACCTCACTACCAAGGTGAGTTGGTAGTACGCAGTACAATTCCATCTAATTTTACCGAGATGTACTGCTAAAGTGGGCCAGCTCCGAAATGTATCCTGGTCAAACCGTAAAGAAAGCACAACTTCAGTAATCAAGATTTAGCGTAAGAGGTTTTTTTTTATCCCCCAGAACACCTGAGAAATTGACAATGATTCCAATCATTTTATACTACATTTATATATTCAAGCCATGTATATTATTACATCTATAGTCACATGTTCAAGCATATATCATATACACACACATATCTAGTGAGAGATCAGTTTTCGTATTTAATTGTACATGTGTATGGTACATTAGGGTGTATTGTTTCACTGGGTAAAGTTGTTCAGGAAAGGTGTAGACATACTCCTCTGTGTGTCAATCTACATATATGATTTCCTCTTACAACACGATACGCAAAATAAAGAACAAACCAAGAAAATAAAAAGGTATAGGTAGTTCAGTTACTATGTTGAGGTGTGTGTGTGTTCAGATGGAGGATCAGGATGAGCACCATATAGAGTCCGCACTAATAATAGAATTGTAATCAAACGTGAGGTGTGTTAACGGTCGGCATGCTCAGGTTCATGCTAAACCCTGCCAACTTAACCTGGGCCATCGATTCCAAACCAGTTTAAATCGGCTTCACAATTCACAATTCAAAATTGGAGAGAGAGAGAGAGAGAGAGAGAGAGAGAGAGAGAGAGAGAGAGAGAGAGAGAGAGAGAGAGAGAGAGAGAGGCTTTAGAAAGTGATGAAGTGTTGTGTGCTATCACACATGGCCCTGCGTTTCAAGGTCCAGCTTGCTATATCAGGGCCAAATAAGTGTGTGCGAGATCATTTGAGAGCGTGTGTGTGAGTACGTGCATGCATGTCATTTCATGTAAAAATGCATATGTAGTCACTGGTCCAGCTTATTTGACTGTGTGGCTTGACATGTCTGTTTGCGGTGTGCGTCTGTGCCGAACATATTCACCCATCGACATGAATACCTGGCAACACATTTGAGAAATATTTATTCACAAATATCTATGTGGCTGCAGCTGTCCTCGCGATTGATCACTGACTGTAGCATTTCCATTTATTCTCTCTCTCTCACTCTCTCTCTCTCTCTCTCACTCTCTCTCTCTCTCTCTCTCTCTCTGTGCCACAATTAAAACGATTTAATTCCAGAAAGGAATCAAAGAGAAGATAACAATTTAAAGGGCAACTCCACCACTTTTCAAATTCACTTTCGTTATCTCCAACACAATACCAGTGTCAACATAGATAACATGGCCAAGGGTATGTGGACACCTGCTCGTCGAACATCTCATTCAAAAATCATGGCCATTAATATGGAGTCGGTCCCTCCTTTGCTGCGATAACAGCCTCCACTCTTCTGGGAAGGCTGTCCACTAGATGTTGCTTCTATTCAGTCACCAGAGCATTAGTGAGGTCAGGCACTGATGTTGGGGCGATTAGGCCTGGCTCACAGTCGGCGTTCCAATTCATCCCAAAGGTGTTCAATGGGGTTGAGGTCAGGGCTCTGTGCAGGCCAGTCACGTTCTTCCACACCGATCTAGACAAAACATTTCTGTATGGAGCACTTTGTACATGGGGGCATTGTCATGCTGAAACAGGAAAGGGCCTTCCCCAAACTGTTGCCACAAAGTCGGAAGCACAGAATTGTCTAGAATGTCATTGTATGCTATAGCGTTAAGTTTCCCTTCACTGGAAGTAAGGGACCTAGCCCGAACCATGAAAAACAACCCCAAACCATTATTCCTTCTCCACCACCAAACTTTACAGTTGGCACTATGCATTGGGGCAGTTAGCTTTCTCCTGGCATCCACCAAACCCAGATTCGTCCAACGGACTAATGGTGATGCATGATTCATCACTCCAGAGAACGCGTTTCCATTGCTCCAGAGTCCAATTGTGGTGAGCTTTACACCACTCCAGCCGACGCTTGACATTGCGCATGCTGATCTTAGGCTTGTATGAGGCTGCTTGGCCATGGAAACCCCCATTTTATGAAGCTCCCGAATAACAGTTATTGTGCTGACATTGCTTCCAGAGGCAGTTTGGAACTCGGGAGTGAGTATTGCAACCGAGGACAGCACTCGGTGGTCCAGTTCTGTGAGCTAGTGTGGCCTACCACTTCGCGGCTGAGCTGTTGTTGCTCCTAGATGTTTCCACTTCACAATAACAGCCGTTGCAGTTGACCGGGGGAGCTCTAGCAGGGCAGAAATGTGTTTAACTGACTTGTTGGAAAGGTGGAATGTCCTATGACGGTGCCATGTTTAAAGTCACTGAGCTCTTCAGTACGGGCCATTTTACTGCCAATGTTTTCCTATGGAGATTGCATGGCTGTGTGCAAGATTTTATAAACCAGTTAGCAACGGGTTTGGCTGAAATATTTGGCTGTGTAGTGTATGTGAAAAAGGTGCATTTCTAGGTTTTGTAGAAAAAAAATCAAGTTAAAAAGTTCTCCCCAATGACATCAAAAGTTTCAACATTTTAAAAACTGTGATTTTCAAACACTGAGATTCGCGGGCACGCGGGGAGCTAGAAAATACTCTCCCTTGGGCTAAAAACTTGTTGCAGGTGATGTCATAAGAGAAGCATTTTTTGGGGGACCTTACTTCGTATCTTTTTAAGCACAGACAATAGGAACGTGATGTTCTCACATATGTAAACACTGGTTTGATGGTGGAGATGACGATAATGCGGTTGAAAAGAGGAAGAATTGCCCTTTAAAAAGTAAACTTGTCATTTTTCAATTTTCATCATCTCCAGAACCACCCCAACATCAACATATGTGAAAAGTATTTCCAATGACATCATCGGTGTGCATCATGTGATTTTAACCAATTACGAGTAGGCATTGCCTACTAATTGATTGATGAACTCATTGGAAACACTTGTCTTTTTTTACTACAAAACATAAATGCCCCATTTCCACATATTAATGGTACTGGCGATGATGAACATGAAGTGAACATTTTTGAGAATTCCCTTTTAAGTGCTTCAACGAACCTAACAGAACAAAATTAAAACTATACAATGTCTTCGATCTGTCTATGTCCACAAACATTTACTAAGATAATTCTCCTCTCTTGCCGTCATGTTATCCCTGGATACAACCATTATACATTCTCAATTACGACCTCTGACCCCTCTATCTTAACGAGTTCAAAATATATCATTTACCAATCCATTTACCAATAGCCCCCATCTCTATACTAAACTCACCCATATATAAAATATACAAAATATTACTTCCAAAATCCCCTCTGAACTGTCCATCTTTGCAAATATAAAAATATACAGTTATGTTGAAATCTCTTTGCTTTCTTCTGTCCTGAACCACCTCTCCTAATCTTCCTCTTCTAGTTATACTGTAGCTCATCCTCTGTTTTCTCGTTTGCCCACGTCTCCCTCCCTGCCCAGTACAGTTCAAAAATATACATGTTTTGTCATAGAAATAAAGTACACACCTGTCTTCCCCTGGCTTGTCTCCTTGTCTATAGCTTAAAAACATTAGTTGTCTTGTGATCTGTATGATTTGAACACCTCATTTGAACGGGTGCACGTATGGCCCTGCGCATTACCCGGAAAAACACTGCAATGCACCTGATATAAAACACTGAATGACGTTGCGACGTCCAAGTGACAATACCCGTCAAAGAGACACGGGAAGTGAAACCAGCATAGCACAGAATCACTAAATGGAGGCTGCACTCACTGCAACACTGCAGGCTACTCGCAACATGGACGCTTACTCAAGGTGTCATACTATGCTTACGCCAAGTCTACGTAGGCCGTACGCGCACCCCCTCAAATAAAGGGCTGCCAATGTTGCCTTATACCCCTCTCTCCTCCTCCTCCTCCACCGCCTCCCTCCTCTTCCTCCTCCTCCTCCTCCTCACAAGTCTCCGTGTCGACTCTCAAACTTGTTGAGAATGTTGCGGCAGCGGCCCAGCTCCTTGCGCATGTCGGCCACTTCCTGTCTGAGAGCAGCGTTCTCTCGCTCCAGGAAGGCGGCGCGCACCGTGATCTGGTTCTCCTTGAGGCGCCGGGCGTCACGTGAGCGCTTGGCCGCCTCGTTGTTCTTGTAGCGCCGGCTCCAGTACTTGTCGTCCTGCAGGAGTCACCACAAAGTAGAGGCGTGTTGTGGGGGGGGGGCAAGAAGGCTCAGTTTTGTGATGGCGAGGGGGGCAGGGGGAGAGGGGTCACAACGGAGCATTGTATTTGCACACTTGAAGCATGTATATAAATATTTGTATAAACGTTTGTGTTGAAATGACTGAAAAGTACAGAGCCTTACTAATAATTCCATCACAATTAGCTACTCTGCAGACAGCAATATGACAGTGTCCTACCTTCTTACCATGGTGTTACACATCTACATGCCAGTTCCATCAGGAATGTATAACTACTTCTTCTGCTCTACAATGAGCCAGAAAGATGAACGCATGTACCTCAATTACGTAATTAGTTCTAAGTCATCGAATTCAGCCTGTAAAAAAAACCTGCACGTGCATTAAAAGGTGGACTCAGCAATATGACATCACACGCAGCGGGGAGGACCTCCTGCCTACAGACTTGCCCCTTCCCAATATGTGCCATCCATTGAGGAATGCCCATATTGTCATTCACTTAAGCAGGAAGTTGACCTACTTTTTAGGATGACACTTTGTCAACGCTACCATTAAGCTTCTTATGTGCAAATTACATTTAAAGACAAGAACTGTAAGAAATGTAGCACCTTCTGCTCGTCTGGCACCAGCATCTTGCGGGCCTTCTTGATCATGGGCTGTGGCTTGAGCTCCTCGTCCGAGAAGCGGTGCCTTCGGGGGTCGAAGGCTTCCTGGCCCGGCACGCTGGACAGCGCCACGTCCGCCGGGTCCGGATCAAAGTTCACCATGACGTCAGCAGTGCTACTGGTGACCGGCGGGCGCCCTGGCGGCCCGGGGGGACAGGGAGAGGTGGTGGTGGAGGAGGGCGAGAGGTCAGGAGGCCCAACTTGGCCACCTATATGGAGAGAGGCCAACAAAAAACAAACTTGTGGTTGATCACATACTTCTCACCATGGCCAAGGTTAAAGGTCAAAGCTTCAAGCATGCCAACAATAAGGTATAGAGGAGGAGTTATTTCTGTGTATAAAGGCATCATCACATATGACGTGTTTATAAACAGGTTGCTGCACGGAGGTTGCAGTGTTACCGGTCAGCCGCCAGGTGGAAGCAGAGGCCACATCACTCCGTCAGTTTTGGAGTTGAGTTGGCAGCTGGCTGATCCAGGATAAGATGGCACCAAAGCCCAATCTTAATAACAACCATTTTGGGCAAAAGGTTGAAACCGATCCAAAAACAGTGTTGCTGGGTAAACAACCTTCTACATGCAGCTCTAAGCTTTCTTATGCCCCTTGCCATCTTTTACCTTTGGTCAAGGTCATTCTAGTTTACCCTCACTCAGTAAAATATGCTTGATCTTCAAAGGAGTAGTTCACTATTTTACAGCTTGATGTTAGATGGTTGCTCACCCTGAAAGTAATCTATGGGCCAAGATAACTGAACCATTGATTTGTTTTTCTTTAAACAGCCACTACAAAATTCAGCTAACCATCAACTCCATATTTGGTTTGATGCTACTTAAAATGTGATTAAAAATAAATAAATACACGCTCACATCACTTCCATTGATTGTTAGCTTGTGGTAGTTAAAGTTAACTGAAGGTTTTAGTGGCTGTTTAATGAAACAGTATCTGCTGGGCCATAGATTACATTCACGGTGAGGAACAATCATCAAGTTGTAAAATACACCTATAATATATTTCTTTTGTATACTTAATAGCAATACAAGTACATCCAGGTAACAATTCTGATCAGGGTTGTTGGCAACGATTGTTTGATTACGATTTGTTTTTAGAAAACAGTTGAGGAAATAGAAATGCTGAGATGGAATGTGCTTTAGGAAGTGTTACATAAAATGCGCTCCTCCGTCCTCTCACTACATAGCCACCACAAAGACAGTTCCCTACAATACCCCTCCAACACCTACCCCACCCCCCCCATACTCCCTCTATCTTCAATTTAAAATATGCACAAGATCCTTCCTTCATAAGTATCCAAAGGACAAACCACTCTGCCTCACGTTCTTCCTCCCTCCTTCAGAAAATAACACAGAGGGCACAGCTTTCTAAAACAGCCCCCCACCACCACCACACACAAACAATAAACCTCACCTTTCATTTCATAGCAGTCTTTCCCTCAGTCCTTATGTCAACAACATGTCATTCTGAAATGTTATGTCACAATGTTCAGTGTGTAAAAATGGTATGGCGACATGGTGGGGATATCTCTGCAACGTAAATCTCTCGGCTTCTTTATGGAAGGCTAGTCTTATGCAATATTATGCTCTCTCTCTCTCTCTCTCTCTCTCTACTTTACTCCCTCTTTATGCCTCGCTCCCTCCAACCCCTCCCCTTGCTCTCTCGCGCCATTGCTCTCTGCATCGGCACGTGACACAACGCCTGCACATGGCCCAAGCGTGTGAGAGAGGGAGTAAGGGGGAGGGAGAGACAGAGTGAGAGGTTTTAAAACATGCAAGGAGAACACTCAACTGGGCTCTCTCGTTTTTTACTGTACTGCAGAGTCTTTCTTTAACCCTTTCCTCTCCATGGGTCATTCAAATGATGTATTGTGCTAAACATTTCTACGATTGATTCCGGAATTGGATCATTTCTCTAAGCACTCTTGACTGTATTCCCTGGTCTGTAACGCATCTATATATTGTGTTCTTTGTAAAGTTAGTCTGTTTGTGTAGAAGGGATTCAGCAGATCTGTTTCGGTCCGGTGTGAATGTTTTGTCAGAAAAATAGAAAGGGACAAGTCATTTGAAAGCTACAGTCCTTGTCTTTTTGGAAATCAAACTCAAATCTTACTGCTGGCGATGTCATAAGAGTATGCAAAGTAGATCTAGTCATGGAAAAAAGGGTACACCCTGATGGACATTGTAAAGCATGTGCTTGTAGTTTTGAAAACCAAATGCACTTTACGGTGGTAGTATACAATATTATGCGTTTATTAGAAAATGCCACCAGAGGGTGTCAGAGTTTAAGAGGTTAATTACGATAAAACCAGGTGCCAAAACAAAGGACCCTGAATCGTCTACTGGACAAGTTGTTTGAGACTATACCCTGTCTTTTTACCCTTTGTATATAGCTTCTGCTTGTTTTTGTCCCCTGATCATCTTCTGCTAGCATCAAGCCACCAATTTCGCACTAGACGGGGGATTTTGGGATTTATCAATGCACAGTGAGGCGTTTGAACTTTGGAATAAAACATAAAGCAGTTCCATTGGCCCTCCTAAATATTTGTTTTTGCCTTGGAGCTTCACAAACTGCCGTGTTTTCCCCCGCCGACCAATGCCGACATGGGGCATGTTGAGGAAGGTGCAACTACTGCAATGACAGTTTCAGTCATCTTGTGACATTGTCGATCTTGTGACATTGCTCAGACACACACCAACGCAAAACACGCAAACATATGGTGAAAAATAATCCCTCACCTACACACCGGTACAAGGCACAGAAATGGAACCTGGGCCTACCGCATGTCTCACAGAGGTCAACGGCACCGCATTACAGTGCTTGAGGCGTCACTACAGACCCGGGTTCGATCCCAGGCTGCGTTACAGCCGGCTGTGGTCAGGAGACCCATGAGGCGGCGCACAATCTGGGTTAGGCCGTCCGGGATTTCCTTGTCTCATTGGACTCTAGCGACTCCTTGTGGCGGGCCAGGCACCTGCAGGCTGACCTTGGTAGCCATCTGGACGGTGTTTCCTCGGACACATTGATACGGCTGGCTTCCGGGTTAAGGAAGCAGTGTGTCAAGAAGCAGTACAGCTTGGCAGCGTAGTTTTGAACAGAAACAGTATATTTCTCTCCCTGGTCGGGGAGAATGGCTCTCGACCTTCGCCTCCATAGGGGAGTTGCAGCAATGGGACAAGACTAACTACCAATTGGATATCGTGAAATTGGGGAGTAAATGGGGTAAAAGTACAAATATATATTTTTGGGATATTATATATATATATAAATATACATACATACATACATACATACATACATACATACATACATACATACATACATACATACATACATACATACATACATACATACATACATACATACATACATACATACATACATACATACATACATACATACATACATATATACACACACACACACAGGGCAAAAACGGATTCAGTCAGCCACCAATTGTGCAAGTTCTCCCACTTAAAAAGATGAGGCCTGTAATTTTCATCATAGGTACACTTCAACTATGACAGACAAAATTAGAAGAAAAAAATCCAGAAAATCACATTGTAGGATTTTTTATTATTTTATTTGCAAATTATGGTGGAAAATAAGTATTTGGTCACCTACAAACAAGCAAGATTTCTGGCTCTCACAGACCTGTAACTTCTTTACGAGGCTCCTCTGTCCTCCACTCTTTACCTGTATTAATGCCACCTGTTTGAACTTGTTATCAGTATAAAATACACCTATCCACAACCTCAAACAGTCACACTCCAAACTCCATTATGGCCAAGACTAAAGAGCTGTCAGAGGACACCAAAAACAAAATTGTAGACCTGCACCAGGCTGGGAAGACTGAATCTGCAATGGGTAAGCAGCTTGGTTTGAAGAAATCAACTGTGGGAGCGAATTTTAGGAAATGGAAGACATACAAGACCACTGATAATCTCCCTCGATCTGGGGCTCCACGCAAGATCTCACCCCGTGGGGTCAAAATGATCACGAGAACGGTGAGGAAAAATCCCAGAACCACACGGGGAGACCTAGTGAATGACCTGCAGAGAGCCGGGACCAAAGTAACAAAGCCTAACATCAGTAACACACTACGCCGCCAGGGACTCAAATCCTGCAGTGCCAGACGTGTCCCCCTGCTTAAGCCAGTACATGTCCAGGCCCGTCTGAAGTTTGCTAGAGAGCATTTGGATGATCCAGAAGAAGATTGGGAGAATGTCATATGGTCAGATGAAACCAAAATATAACTTTTTGGTAAAAACTTAACTCGTCGTGTTTGGAGGACAAAGAATTCTGAGTTGCATCCAAATAACACCATACCTACTGTGAAGCATGGTGGTGGATACATCATGCTTTGGTGCTGTTTTTCTGCAAAGGGACCAGGACGACTGATCCGTGTAAAGGAAAGAATGAATGGGGCCATGTATCGTGAGATTTTGAGTGAAAACCTCCTTCCATCAGCAAGGGCATTGAAGATGAAACGTGGCTGGGTCTTTCAGCATGACAATGATCCCAAACACACCGCCCGGGCAACGAAGGAGTGGCTTCGTAAGAAGCATTTCAAGGTCCTGGAGTGGCAGAGCCAGTCTCCAGATCTCAATCCCATAGAAAATCTTTGGAGGGAGTTGAAAGTCCGTGTTGCCCAGCAACAGCCCCAAAAAAATCACTGCTCTAGAGGAGATCTGCATGGAGGAATGGGCCAAAATACCAGCAACAGTGTGTGAAAACCTTGTGAAGATTTACAGAAAATGTTTGACCTCTGTCATTGCCAACAAAGGGTATATAACAAAGTATTGAGATCAACTTTTGTTATTGACCAAATACTTATTTTCCACCATAATTTGCAAATAAATTCATTAAAAATCCTACAATGTGATTTTCTGGGGTTTTTTCTTCTAATTTTGTCTGACATAGTGGAAGTGTACCTATGATTAAAATTACAGGCCTCTCTCATCTTTTTAAGTGGGAGAACTTGCACAATTGGTGGCTGACTAAATACTTTTTTGCCCCACTGTATTTGCCAAGGTTTCAGGACTTCTGACACCATGTTAAGATCCTAGTCAGATATGACTGTACTGCGCAGCAGAACACGAGCAAATGGCTCAGCTTCAAAACGTTAGTGATTAATTTAGCAATACCCGAGCCCTACTCGTACGTTAGTTATTGCTAAAAAGAAAACAGGCCTTAACCCGATGTATAACGTTGGGGCTCGGCTCAGATAGCAGAGCTCTACTACTAACCATGTAGGCACTCGGGCCCTCCCATCATGCCTGGCAGTCCGTTTGGTGGCAGCGGCACATTGTCCAGGCCCAGCAGCGAGGAGGAGGAAGATGAGGAGGACGATGAAGAAGAACACGGCGGAGGGGATGACGGCGGGCACTGGGAGCTCTGGTTGGGCACGGCCGACTGCAGGGAACTCTGCGAGGGCACCTGGGCGCTGGCGCTGGAGCCGTTGCCACCTTTGTTGTGCATGGCCATGCCGTTCTCAGTCAGGAACTCCTCCAGGTCCATGTACTGAAGCTGGAAGAGGCCCCCGTCGCTGCAGGGCAGTGTGCGCTCCCACAGATGGGGCCCCAGGAAGGCCGACTGGGAAGGCCGGCCACCTGGACCTCCACTCATGGATTCCTCGTCTGAGTCCTGGGGTTTGTCTTTATCTGTTAGTGGGAGATGGGGAGAAAGAGATAGAAAGGATATGGAGAAGGAGAGCGAGCGAGATGGAGAGAGAATAAATGAAAGAGAACAATTGGAGGAAAAGGGGAGAGAGCGAGAGAGGGTCATTGAGTACAAAAATACAGCCTGTTCAGTGTTCATCACTGCTGTCGCTTATCATCACATAATCTGCCTGGGAGCCATTGTGCCTTCAACAGCTCTGCATGCAACCAACCGTCATTACATGGCTGATTCAGCAACAGTGCCAGCAGTCTTCCCATCCACACACAGGCTGGCTGACAAATTTGAGTAAGGGTGTGAGATGCTATGCTAATATCATGAAGGTGAACTGAAATGCTACTCTGACATCATGAAGAGGAAGTGAGATGCTAAGCTAGCATAATGAGGAAAGAGAGAGATGCTAGGCTAACATAATGAGGGAGTGAGATAACACGCTAACATTATTAGCGGAGGTGGCATCGTCTCGTGTCTCAGCCCTCACTCCCTTGAATTGGCAGCTTAGCGAGGGTAATAAGGGGAGGCGAGAGCCATCACATTAATGAGCAAGGAGAGGGGGCTCCGAAATGGGGGATGACTATCAGTGTGACACTGCTAAGAGCTAGGCAGAGGAGATCAGATAGAGGGTTGAAGAGGTGGGGAAAAGGGTGACAGGGCTGATTCATAGTGTGATGATCACACCAGGGCTGTACTGGCCAGCACAGCGCATTATTGTCAGCACACACACACGCCCACACACAGTTTTGGAAGTGAGATAGAGAGGAGAGAGACATGCAGAGGGAAGAGAGAGGAGAAAAAAAGGGAATGCAAAATAAGCCAGACAGACAGGAGAGATGATAGAGAAGAGAGGAGACATGAGAGGAGTGAGAGGGGTGAAAGGGAGGAGAGGAGAGAAAAGCAATTCAAAAATCATAAATAGACAGGAGAGAGGCGAGATGGAACAGAGGAGTAATTAGGGAGGAGGATGGAGACAGAAAAAGAAGGAATGAATATAAGAGGAGATGTGGTGATTAGGAAGAGGAAAGGGAAGAGGAGACTATAAAGAGATTCAAAGAGGAGGAGAGATGGATGACAGAGCGATATTGGTGGATGAGGGGAGATATAGGAGATGAGATGAGGGTGAGAAGGAAGAGAAAGAAGGGGGAGTGGAAATAGGAGTGATGGAAGAGAGGAGAGAAAAGGATAGGCAGAGAGAGATATGCAATGCAAAGAAAAGAGGTGGGATGAGGAAAGGGAGAGAAGTGAAGGGGGATTGAGGGAGATGTGACAAGTGCAAGAGGAGTGAATGAGGGGGATTTGGTAAATGTGCTAGAGGATGGAGAGGATGGAGAGGCGGACAGAAGAGGTAGGAGAGGAGCGATACGCACAGCGAGTGGGTGTATATGAGGGTGTCGAACAAAGCAAGCAAGCCGACCAGGGAGAGAAATATACGGTTTCTGTTCAAAGAGAAATGCATCATGCATCGAAGCCACAGGCAAGCAAATATGTTGGATGCAAAAAACACTCAAGACTCCATCTCATGTAATAAAGCCCTTCTCCATCCCTTAACATTAGTGATGCACCCCGACTATGCATGCTCTAATGGTGAACTTGATGCTGGTAGGTCCTTTGTGCCCCGAGTCCATTGGAGGAGCTGTCAGTCTTGGTCAGCGTCACCTCTTACACAAAGATATCCATGGAAATTGTGGAGGGCTGCTGTTCAACTCTATAGCCACCAGGGGGAGGCTGTTAGTCAATGTGATTGTTGTTTGTGTACAGACAGCTGACTAAGGTTGTGACATCCCTTTAACCTAAACGTTAAGTTCCTTATTTTAGGGGACTAGCTACAGAACTGTTTCGCCTGCACAGACTGGAATATATTCTGGGACTCTTCCAATGGCATTGAGTAGTTTACCACATTAGTCACCGGCTTCCTTAATAAGTGTATCAATGACGTTGTGCCCATAGTGGTCATACGTACATTTCCCAACCATATGCCATGGGTTACAGGAAACATCCGCACTGAGCTAAAGGCTAGAGCTGCCGCTTTCAAGGACACTAATCCGTACACTTATAAGAAATCCTGCTATGCCTGCCGACGAACCATCAAACATGCAAAATGTCAATACAGGACTAAAATCAAATCCTACAGCACCGGCTCTGATGCTCATCGGATGTGTCTTAATGGATTACAAAAGGGAAACCCAGCCGAGAGCTGCCCAGTGACATGAGCCTACCAGACGAGCTAAATGCCTTCTATTCTTGTTTTAAGGAAAGCAACACTGAACCATGCGTGAGAGCACCAGTTGTTTTCCGGGCGACTGTATGATCACACTCTCCATAGCCGATGTGATAAGACCTTTAAACAGGTTAACATTCACAAGGGACAGACAGATTACCAGAACGCGTACTCAGAACATGCGCTAACCAGCTGGCAAGTGTCCTCACTGACATTTTCAACCTTTCCCTCATCACACTGAGTCTGTAATACCTACATACTTCAAGCAAACCAACATAGTCACTGTGCCTAAGAACACTAAGGTAACCTGTCTAAATGACTACCGCCCCGTAACACTCACATCATAGCCATGAAATGCTTTGAAAGACTGGTCATGGCTCACATCAACACCATCATCTCAGAAACCCTGGACCCAGTCCAATTTGCATACCACCCCAAACAGATCCACAGATGATACAATCTCTATTGCACTTCATACTGCTCGATCCCACCTGAACAAAAGGAAAAATGCTGTTCATTGACTACAGCTCAGTGTTCAACACCATAGTGACCTTCAAGATCATCACTAAGCTAAGGATCCTGGGACTGAACCCTCCCTCTGCAACTGGATCCTGGACTTCCTGACGGGCTGCCCCCAAGGTGGTGAGGGTAGGCAACAACACATCTGCCACGCTGACCTCCCTGCGTGATAACCCACGACTGTGTGGCCGTACAAGTCTCCAACACCATCATTAAGTCTGTCGACGGGGCTGTAGTAGAGCGGGTTCGAGAGCTACAAGTCCCTCTGTGTCCACATCACTAAGAACCTATCATGGTCCAAACACACCAACACAGTTGTGAAGAGGGCACGACAATGCCTCTTCCCCCTCAGGCGGCAGGAGTCTGAAAGGATTTGTCATGGGCCCTCAGATCCTCAAAAACTTCTACAGCTGCACCATTGAGGGCATCTTGACTGCCTGCATCAACGCTTGGTAAGGTAACTGCTTGGCATCCGACCACACGGCGCTACAGAGATTAGTGCATATGGCCCAGTACATCACTGGGGCCGAACTCCCTACCATCCAGGACCTCTATACCAGGCGGTCATAGCCGCGGGAATTAGGGGGTTGCTGCAACCCCCCCCCCTGAAAAATCTAAATTATATTTGAAATAAATAATTTTTCAGAAAAGTAGTGCACTGGGCATTTAATAGTCCTGTATTATTAGACTAATATAGCCGTCTGCAGTGCCAGCACAGGCAAAAAAGATTAGTCCAGCCCCACCCCAACTACTTCCCACGGCTATGCAGGCAGTGTCAGAGGAAGGCCCTAGAAATGGTCAAAAACTCCAGCCACCCAAGTCAGACTCTTCTCTTTGCTACAGCACGGCATGCGGTACTGGAGCACCAAGTCTCTGATCAATAGGCTCCTGGACAGCTTCTACCCTCAAGCCACAAGACTTCTGAACAGTTAATCAAATGGCTATCCAGACAATTTACATTCAATCCCTCTATTATTTATTTCTCAGTTGTTTTGCACTCACACACACACACATTACATACACTCACACATGCATATTGACGACACACACACACACACACACACACACACACACACACACACACACACACACACACACACACACACACACACACACACACACACACACACACACACACACACTGCTTCTACTCTGTTTATTATATATCCTGATTGATTAGTCACTTTTCCTCCTACCTACTTGTACATACTATATTACTTCAATTACCTCGTACTACTGCACATTGACTCGGTACTGGTACTCCTTGTATATAGCATCGTTATTGTTTTAATTGTGTTACTATTTCCTTTTTTATTTAGCAAATATTTGTCTTTTTTTTTACTCTGCACTGTTGGGAATGTCCTTTAATTTAAGCATTTCACTGTTAAGTCTGCACCGGTTGTATTTGGCGCATGTGACCAATTAAGTTTGATTTGACTCAAAGTTCTGGTTGTCCTGCTTCACGTGCTGCTCTCATCTGAGATGCAGTATGTGAAATCTGACGCCATATTTGCAAAGGCAGGAAAAATGTGTCGCTCCCTATCTAAACAAAGGATGGATTTCCTCTGGCTGTGAAGCTTGCAGCTCCACTTACAGCATATGAAACAGGTGATTGCAGAAAAATATATATATCTCACTGTGATGTTCTCGGATGGACTTGGAGCTCTCAAAATGAAAAAAATACAAAATAATTTAGAACAATATAAACAAGACCGCTTTCTCTTGGTCACATAGCAACTAAATCATTTTGTGCTTAAGGTTGAAGTTGTAACAAGTCCGTCATCAGTTATATGAAATGGTGCCAATTTTGTTGTCACGAAGTATGATCATTTTTATTTTACAGCAATATGAAATATTAAATAAGTCATTAATCATTTGTTACTATATTTAGAATGCATTTTAATAATTTCAAACCCTTACCTCAACTTTTGTTGAATAGGAAATAAATCATACATGATTTTTCATATTTACATCATATTGCAAACTGTGAACACCTCAGGATTTTATAACTACTTGCCAGAAAGGTGAGCTTTTAACATTTCTAGCAGTAATGACTAGATATTGCTTATGGACTTCATGATAAATAACTACTTTTGGGTACATCTATTTTTTTTGACATTACATTTAACAACCTTCCCTGCTCCCACCCTTAGTTAATATTTGAGTATTTACAATGTCTGTGTTTGTTGGATTGAGAGCTCGGTGTACACTGAGCATACAAAACATTTAGAATACCTGCTCTTTCCACTGACCAGGTGAATCCAGGTGAAAGCTATGATCCCTTGATAAATCCACTTCAATCAGTATAGATTTGATTTATTATTTAACCTTTTATTTAACTTAAGAACAAATTCTTATTTACAATGATGGCCTAACCCTAGTGGGTTAACTTCCTTGTTCAGGGGCAACTTCCTTGTTCAGGGGCAGCTCTGGGATTCGATCTAGCAACCTTTTGGTTACTGGTCCAACGCTCTTACCACTAGGCTACCTGCGCCCCATACAATAGATGAAGGGCCTTTAAGCCTTGAGACATTGATTGTGTATGTGTGCCATTCAGAGGGTGAATGGGCAAGACAAAAGATTAAAGACCTTTGAACGGGGTATGGTAGTAGGTGACAGGTGCACCGGTTTGAGCGTGTCAAGAACTGCAACTCTGTTGGGTTTTTCCATTTCAAAAGTTTCCTGTGTGTATCCAGAATGGTCAATCACCCAAAGGACATCATGCCAACTATGGGAAGCATTGGAGTCAACATAGGCCGGCATCCTTATAGAACGCTTTGGTCACCTTGTAGAGTCCATGCCCCCAACGAATTGAGACTGTTCTGAGAGCAAAAGGGGCTGAAACTAAAATATGTTCCTAATGTTTTGTACACTCAGTGTACATCAATATCATGAGATATGTCCTTAATGAAGGATAAACACACTAATGTTCTATGCTGTGTATGTGTTGTTGCTGACAACAAAAATATGAACCTATTGCCATAATAAGTAATGCATAATACAAGTTAATGAATGCTTTATACAAGTTAAAGAATACTTTATATTTATAAACATGAAACCAAGCCAACGAAATGAAAACAAAGTTTGCAGGCCACCCTGTGTGTGTGTGTGTGCGTACTTATTTTAATATTTGTTATGCATATACTGTCCCCTTCCTTCCTGCCCTCACCACACAAACCTCACCTTTCATTACACAGCAGTCTTTCGCTCGCTGGTCAACCTTGATGGGCAGCTGTAGGAGAGTCTTGAGGCTGGCCATGGAGTTCAAGTGTCCGCCGGTCGGGACACTGCCCGCAAGGTTACCAGTGCCGAACTGTGGGCTCGCTCCAGCCGGGAGGTCAGGCGGTAGGAGCTGTGTGAGCGGCCTAGACATGATTGGGATGGCCGTTGATTCCCACGGTGGAATGAGCGCTGAATTTATCCGATTAATCCACAAAACGATTGACTGGCTGTCAGCGGGTTCACAACAGTGACGTGACGATTAAAAAGGTGGACAGCTGAATACACACTGCTAGACCGACTGTTATTTACCTCATTCGAAAGGCTAACATTCGGTTATCTAAATATGCATTAAGAAAGTGCTAGAGAATAGTACAATTCGACATGACAAATATAATTTTATATCAACAATAAACTATTGCTATTGCTCTTCCAACTTTCCATGAGAAAATCAAAAGTGAAAATGATGTCCTCAAAAATATGTTCATGGTAAAAATGTTTTATTCAATAACCTTAACAAATGTAATGTGCCCTTTAAGAGTTAATCACTTATCCCAGCCTCTATCTATGAGATAAACAAAGTTGCACGTCAGCGCTCAGATTTCGCCAAAATGCCTTGCTTGATGATGTCCGTTTAATTGAGAATAGGCATCAAACCGAGTTGATTTTCTTCTTGACCTGGACAAAAATAAAACAAACAAACCTGAGGGTTGTCCATGAAGTAAAATGGATTATGGAGCGGTACCTAGAAATCCAATAATAGAGAAAATAAGTGTGGGCGGGGGGTGATAGGAGGAAAAAAAAAGTCGTCGTCAAATAATATCCAACATGAGTAGGATAGGTGTTGAGGTCTCGTTTTTCCTCTCCCTACTTAGTCGTTCTCGCTCCCTCGGTCTTTTTCTCTCGTTATTTTTTGTCGTTTACCTTCTTTCCCTGCCTTTCCGTAGGCTACGAGCAAGGAAGCAACCGAGCACCGCAAGAGTCAGCTGGAACGAACACGGGCCGCTCTCGTGACATCAGCGCTCACAGGGGATTGGCGCTGGGGGAGAGGCTGATCAATATTCATGATCTACAACTCCGAAAACGCCCAAAACTACATTAATACATTAATGAGCACCACCCCTTCTTAAACAAACCAGTCAGGGGGAGTTGTAACCAAACCACACCGACTTGAACAATTCGCCCTCTGCATAACTTTTAATGTAACCAATGGATGGAACACGTGGTTGACCTTAATGTCAGTCATAAAGCTAAACTATTAACCACGAGATGAATGGACCAATGCACATATCTGATTAAGATCACAGGTCCTGTAGGTTACACACAAACTCCACAACTGCAACCAATCCTAAACCTACACAATAATGGAATTGCTTTGCAATGTCCAGTACCCTCTGATTTAATTTTAAAAATGTGAAAATTGTGAAAGTCTGTGTTTTTGCCGACACAAAATATCTATCTCCCTACTACCTTAAAACCGATTCCTGCACTCGAAGGGAGCACATGGCCCTGGCACGCGCGGATACTGCCTACCAGCGATTGGTTCAAATTAGGTTAGTCTCTGCCCTTCGCAGAACGCTATTGGACAAAACTAGGTCATTGGCTCCACCCAAAGATTTCCCCATGGTACGGCCGCGTGAGACAGAGGCGAAGTAAAACAGGCAAGTGAGCCCAGTGAGATTGAACGGATTAGTGTTTCATTTAGCAAGATTCAGAGATCATACGGAATTTACTTTAAAGTAATTGGTGACCACCGCACAGTGTAAAAGTTTTCCTTATTATACTATTCCAATAATGACAATAGGCTATTAAAACTTGACCCTACTAATACATTAATTATAGCCTAATAATGAGCATCAACACTTAAAATATATCTATGAAAGGTACTTCTCTATATTAACTACCCCTCTAGTTAATATTTGCTTTGAAAGTTAAATACAATTTTGCCTTGATTAGTAATAACTTCCCATTTAATCTGTCACACTTCTGAGGTAAAACAGTGTGATTGTTGTGCTATTTTACAGAATTTAAAAACATGCTTCTGAGGAACAGTGTTTAGGAAAAGTAGACCACATCATCAAATCCACATAACAACTCTCACAATTCATGTTTTAAATGAGAGACATTAATGCTCTATATTATTTATATTACTATTCACATGGAGCCTTTCAAAAAAGTAGGGGAAATGTTGGGATTTGAATTAAATGAACAACATGGATTGTCTGCCTTGATAATCCCACATTTGAGTGGTTAAAATTTCCTAATGCATTTGATTTTATATTGTCATAAATGAAACAATAACCTGTCACAATTTATTAACTTCAATTTCAAAATATGTATTAGACCTACAAACCACTAGATGGAGGCGATACTGCGGTTTTCAAGAGCAAACACAAGGCAAAAACACACTCAAAATATAGGGACAAATTATTCACACAGATTAATCACTCCTTGACTTGTGTATATGGTGTGAATTGTTATAGGATGGATACTTTCAATGTGCATGTATAACTTCATTTATGTATATTGCAATGTTTCTCATACACAAAATATTCCCCTCCGTGTCCCTGGTCATGCTTCATAAAAGGGCCTCATATGGCCATCTAGTGGACACTGAATAGTAATACACAAATCATTTTCTAACCACAAATGCATGGCTGTTCTCCCAACAGTAATCAAATGTTACTGTGCATTTAATGTGCATCTATCTAATCTGCAGTTTTGACTGCAGATTCACACCCTTCACCCTATGAGAAACTGACATGTGTTTAATGCATGCCCTGCAAACAAAATACAGTATATAAAAAATAAAGAACTTTCTGAAAGGAGGATTCTAGCAAATACACACATAAGCAATCTTCTAGAACAGCCGGTTGTGAGTCTGAAACAGCCGTACTCATCCTCAAGGATTTTTTCCACTCTGTTTCTAAATGGAGCATGGAATGTGCCAACAAGTGAGCAATAAACATCTCTGCAGTGTAAGGACAGCGCACTGGGGCACCAAGTGTGGAGGACCTGGCAATTCTGCCATTCTTCTGATCAACATACAGTGCATTCGGAAAGTATTCAGACCCCTGGACTTTTCCACATTGTTACGTTAGCCTTATTCTAAAATGGAATATATACGCTACCGTTCAAAAGTTTGGGGTCACTTAGAAATGTCATTGTTTTTGAAAAGTTCATTTATTGTCCATAAATTTAAAAAATGATCAGAAATACAGTGTAGACATGGTTAATGTTGTAAATGACTATTACAGCCGGAAAAGGCTGATTTTTAATGGAATGTCGACACAGGAGTGATGATTGATGATAATGGGCCTGTGTTCCAATGGCACGTTGTGTTAGCTAATCCAAGTTTATCATTTTAAAAGGCTAATTGATCATTAGAAAACCCTTTTGCAATTATGTCAGCACAGCGGAAACTACTCTGATTAAAGAAGCAATACAACTGGCCTTGTTTAGAAGAGTTGAGTATCTGGAGCATCAGCATTTGTGGGTTCGACTACAGGCTCAAATTAGCCAGAAACAAAGAACTTTATTCTGAAACTCGTCAGTCTATTCTTTTTCTGAGAAATTTCTAGGAAACTGAAGATCTCGTACAATGCTGTGTACTACTCCCTTCACAGAAAAGCGCAAACTTCATTAAATAGTACCTGCAAAACACCCGTCTCAACGTCAACAGTGAAAAGGCCACTCCGGAATGCTGGCCTTCTAGGCAGAGTTGCAAAGAAAAGGCCATATCTCAGACTGGCCAATAAAAATAAATAATGAAGATGGGCAAAAGAACAGACACTGGACAGAGGAACTCTGCCTAGAAGGCCAACATCCCGGAGTCGCCTCTTCACTGTTGACTTTGAGACTGGTGTTTTGCGGGTACTATTTAATGAAGTTTGCGCTTTTCTGACGAGTAATAACTGGAGTTTCAGAAGAAAGTTCTTTGTTTCTGGCCATTTTGAGCCTGTAATCGAACCCACAAATGCTGATGCTCAACTTGTCTAAAAGCCAGTTTTATTGCTTTTTAAAATCAGAACAACAGTGTTCAACTGTGCTAACATAATTGCAAAAGCATTTTCCAATGATCAATTACTTTTAAAATGATAAACTTGGATTAGCTAACACAACGTGCCATTTGAACACAGGCATGTTGGTTGCTGATAATGGGAATCCACGCCTTTGTTGATATTCCATTAAAAATATGCTGTTTCCAGCTACAATAGTCATTTACAACATTAACAATGTCTACACTGTATGTCGGATCAATTTGATGTTATTTTAATGGACAAAAACATTAGAAATGTCCTTGTTTTTGAAAGAAAAGCTAAGTGACCCCATATAGACAAAGCAAAAACAGGTTTAGACATTTCTGCAAGTCGATAAAAAAAAACTCAAATATCACATTAACATAATTATTCAGAACTTAGTTGAAGCACCTATGGCAGCAATTATAGCCTAGAGTCTTCTTGGGGATGACGCTACAAGCTTGGTACACCTGTAGTTGGGGATTTTCTCCCATTCTTCTCTGCAGATTGAAAGGTCAAGCTCTTTCAGGTTGGATGGGGAGCATCGCTGCACAGCTATTTTCAGGACTCGATAGGTGTTCGATAGGGTTCAAGGCAACTCAAAGACATTGAAACTTGTCACGAAGCCACTACTGCGTTGTCTTGTTTTTATTTATTTTATTTTACTAGGCAAGTCAGTTAAGAACAAATTCTTATTTTCAATGACGGCCTAGGAACAGTGGGTTAACTGCCTGTTCAGTAGCAGAACGACAGATTTTGTACCTTGTCAGCTCAGGGATTTGAACTTGCAACCTTTCGGTTACTAGTCCAATGCTCTAACCACTAGGCTACCCTGCCGCCCCGTTGGTGAACCTTCGCCCAAGTCTGAGGTCTTGAGCGCTCTGAAGGAGGTTTTCAAAAAAGGAACTTTGTACTTTGCTCCGTTCATCTTTCACTCAATCCTGCCTAGTCTCCCAGTCACTGCCGCTGAAAACATCCCCACAGCATGATTCTGCCACCACCATGCTTCCTTCACCATAGGGATGGTGCCAGGTTTCCTCCAGACCTGACACTTGGCATTCAGGCCAAAGAGTTGAATCAGACCAGAAAATCTTGTTTCTCATAGTCCGAGTCCTTTAGGTGCATTTTTGGAAAACTCCAAGCAGGCTGTCATGTGCCTTTTACTGAGGAATGGCTTCTGTCTGGCCACTCTACCATAAAGGCCTGATTGGTGGAGTGCTGCAGAGATGGTTGTCCTTCAGGAAGGTTCTCCCATCTCCGCACAGGAACTCTGTCAGAGGGACCATTGGGTTCTTGATTTTTATTTATTTTTTATTTCACCTTTATTTAACCAGGTAGGCAAGTTGAGAACAAGTTCTCATTTACAATTGCGAGCTGGCCAAGATAAAGCAAAGCAGTTCGACACATACAACGACACACATGGAGTAAAACAAACATACAGTCAATAATACAGTATAAACAAGTCTATATATGATGTGAGCAAATGAGGTGAGATAAGGGAGGTAAAGGCAAAAAAAGGCCATGGTGGCAAAGTAAATACAATATAGCAAGTAACCTCCCTGACCAAGGTTGGTAACCTCCCTGACCAAGGTCCTTCTCCCCCGATTGCTCAGTGAGGCCGGGCGGCCAGCTCTAGGAAGAGTCTTGGTAGTTCCAAACTTTTCCATTTACGAATGGAGGCAACAAACCTTCAATGGAGCATACATCTTTTGGTACCTTTCTCCAGATCTGTGCCTGACACAATCCTGTCTTGGAGCTTTACGGACAATTCCTTTGTCCTCATAGCTTGGTTTTTGCTCTGACATGCATAGTCAACTATAGGACCTTATGTACAGGTGTGTGCCATTCCAAATCATGTCCAATCAATTCAATGTACCAAAGGCAGACTCCAATCAAGGTGTATAAACATCAAGGATGATCAATAGAAACAGGATGCACCGGAGCTCAATTTCCAAGTCTCATAGCAAAAGGTCCTGAATACTTATGTAAATAAGGTGCTTTTAAAAATATTTTTTTATACATTTTCCAACATTACTAAAAACCTGTTTTCACTTTGTCATTATGGGATAGTGTGTAGATGAGGGTGAAAAACATTTCTTAATTTTTAGAATAAGGCTGTAATGTAACAAAATGTGGAAAAAGTCAAGGGGTCTGAATACTTTACGAAAGCACTGTATATGAAGGTAAATAAATAGCGAACTGTTTAGGAGCAGTCATTTGTGCTTTGGCAAAAATGGCTCTCGATTTAAATCAGTGGTATTCAAACCTTTTCAGCGGAGCCCATTTTTTTGGCCAGAATTTCTACCAACCCCACCCACTCAAACAAATACCGTAATCAGTCCACACTTAGAAATGTTGCATTAAAGCTTACTTAATTTTTACATTTTGGAATTTATTTTCACTACATCAGGGATAGCGTAGAGAGACATTTAGGATTTCCAGCCTTCTTCATTGTGTAGGTAAACTTATTTGAAATCAAAACGGCATTTGAAGGGAACAACCGATGAACAGTAGGTGCTTCTCAGGGTTGCCGCTAATCTTACAATCAGGGATGTGGGTTTCTGGTCTACCTGTATACAAATTAGACCCCCTTTGCATTTCCCACGCGTCCCCACTAGGGTGCGACTTCAAATACCACTGATTTAAATAAAAAGGGAAGGCATGAGATTTTTTATTTATTTATTAGATTTGAGGGTTTTAACAATTCACTTTAGACAAAGAAAAGGATAGTTATTTAGTAATAATATTTAATGTTTTAGCTTACTGAAAGGAAAACACTGGGGGACAGGACCTAGGTAATGAACAATTGTGTATGCGTGTTACGGGATAGGGCTTAACTGTGGCGTAGGGTTGGTAAAAGGAGGAGGGAAAAATAACATCGATACATATACTCATCATCCCATTGTTTTACAAAGACAGTCCCCAAACTCATTCCCACCCACCCATAGAATAGCAACAATTATAAAATAAATGATACTTGGGAGTATAAAAAATTTAAAAAAGCAAATAAACAATATAATAAAATATAATACGAATTGTACAGTATTCTCCGGTTGTTCCCATTGACCCTTTCCATTCCTGACACCTAAGTCCCATTAATGTTTTCCCATTATATATATATATATATATGATGGAATAGTTTACAGAAAAATGCTCTCATTCCATTCTGATCCATTTCAACCTATTCAGCTAGTCAGTTTTTATAAAAATTTAACCGAATGTTTGAAAAGATACCTCCAGTTACACTAAGTTATTAATCAATTTGGTAAGTCAAGTTTCATAACAGGAGTGACTTCATTGACTTCCTTTTTCGGAGAAATTGCTTCTTAGAATGACTGGCCTGTCTTACGGCCAATTTTATAGCTTCAGGCCAAACATCTGTATGAAAAATAATCTCTACAGGGAACAAAGAAAAAAAACACAGTACAGAACGAGACAGACTACTGTTTAACTGTGAATAATGACAGAAAACATCAGTACTTTTGGTACTCCACTCTTACTAGTATGCATTCATAATCCCAGCGCAAACACAGCTAACAAAAACTATACTGTGGTTGAAAGCATTTTAGAAGAGGTGCTACTCAAACACTCAGATCCAGAATATTCTCTCCCCTTTGGGGAAGCAAAGACCGGTGGATGGTGCTTTTGATGTGAGCCTTTAAAAGTCGCTTTACAAACATCTCTGCTATATTAAGGATTGTATGGGATGTAAGCCTGTTGTCCACATCTTTAAAACTTGCTAGTTCTTGTTTGCTTTTTAGTTTAAAAAAATCCTACACTAGAAAATAATTAGTGGCTGTATTCAGTCACCACTGTTGTTCTCCCAGGCAGGCCCCCCTGGCCCTCTTTTTCCGCTGTCTTCTCAACAACCTCTCTTGGGGGCAAGTTCACTTTCAAGGCCCAGTTTCCACTACCTAACAGAGATTGACCCTGGCATGCGACGCTGTGCCTCTCCAGGAGAGATCCATTCCAGAAGCGGGAGCGGCATTTGGGACATGAGAACCGCCCTTGGGAAAGGTGACATCCACGATGAATGAGGGCTTTCCGTAATGTCCGAGAACGCTTTCCGCAGACTGAGCACTTCAGACGGGCCTGGTGGCCATTATTTCTTGGAGGATGCCTCACAGAACGATGGAGCAAAAGTTTGGCCTGACTGGCGAATGTGGTGCTGGGGCAGTACTGGCATGGAAAACGTTTTATGGGGACTTCCATAGATGACAGCCCACTGACTTTAACCACACCGCCACACCATTGTCTAACTCTATACCCTCCTCTCATCCTCAGGAGCTGGGCGAGCAGTTTCTTTTGCTTAAGCTTCTCATGCATTATTCCCTTTTTCCGCTTCATCACTTTGAGTCTCCTGCTCGTGGCCTTATTCAAGGCAACCCCTACTAGTTGCCCCCCTCTCATGATACTTTGATATTCAACCCTCCTTTTTTTCTCTCTTTTTCTCTTGCCACCAACCCATCCTTCTTGGGACTGGAACTGAAAAGGGCGGTGTTGACCTTGGGAGGATTGGTTTGGCATGTAGGAACCTGACGGATAAGTTAAGGGGTGGCCTGATTCAAAAAGAGGGATGTACTGATCTGCTTGAGAAGGATGTTGGGTTCCACCAGCTGGTGGGTTTGCCGACCCGGTGCGGCCCAATCCATGTTGTGATTGCCTGTGCCTGGACAAGCTGTTAGAATAAGCAAAGGCCTTCCCGCATACCTCACAGCAGAAATTCTTTTCACCCCTTATTCCACCACCATGGACAGTTTGTTGATGGGCTGTCAAGTGGAACTGATGGTGGAAGGATTTCCAGCACGTTGTGCATGTAAAGAGCTTCTGAGGGGGCTGAGGGGGCTGAGTGGATGAGCTGGACCCCTGAGACTTTTCTTGAGGGTAGGGATAATAAGATTGAGAGTTTGCTTGATTTCCATCTAGACTAATAACCCCTCCATGGCCTTTAGCAATTTTTCCTCCTGGTGTACTATCCAATTCCACTTTTGTGTGTAATTTTCCATGTCTCACCAAGCTCTGAGCGTAAGCAAACTCTTTACCACATAGGTCACATTTGTAGTTCTTCTGCCCAGAATGCACAGTGGAATGTTTAGTAAGATGAAAGTACTCCCGGAACTCTTTCCCACAAACATCACACCGGTGTGGCTTTTCACCTGTATGAACACGGTCATGCCGACGGAGGGTCTCACGTCTCCTGAATCCTTTACCACAAACTCCGCATGAATATGGCCGTTCTCCCTCTCCACGACTTCTTCTTTGTCGAACTATGATTCCATCAGGTCCTGGTTCTCTCTTCTGCCGAGGCTTGCGGGGCTTTTTGGGTTTAGCATTCATCATCTGCTGGCTTGGATGGGTTAAAGGGATGGTAGAGCCACTTCCTGATCTGTAGGTCTTGTCGATTTCAGATGTAGATGATGGACCACCTGGTGAGACTCCCATATTCCCAAAGCCAAGTCCTCCAAGCAAACCTCCAATTATGTCTCTTCGCTCCTCTCCTCGACTCTCGCCAGTACTTATCTCGCAGGATGCAGCGGCAGCTGCAGCAATGGCAGACATGGCACTGCTAGTGACCTCATCCTCAGAGTCATCCAATAGAGATGAAAGAGGAAGATGAGGTTGCTGTTGATGGAGATGGTGTTGCTGTTGACTTTGAGGGTGTGGGTGTAAGGTAGGAGCCAGTGGTGCCTTTCTGAGTGTCTGGCTTGACATCCCACTGCCATGGGAGCTCTCTCCAGAATAACAAGATGGGTTAGCCTGCTGTCGTCGGTAGTCATCGACACTGTAGGATGGCTGGTATGATGGCCGGTTCCTTGAATAATCTGTGCCAAATTTGCTCGCGCCAACTCGTTGGTAATCACCTGTACCACTGCCTCCAGCCTCCATTACAGTTTTGCTGCTACTCGCACTTGATGAGCTTTGATTTTCACCACTACCACTTGGTCTGGGCCGGGAATTCCTTCCAGGCTTTCCACAGGTGCCAGACGCAGCATGGTTTAGCAAAGAGGTGCTCTCTCGGAAGCAGCGACCACAAGCAGGGCATCGGAAAGGCTTATCATCATGGATTTTCTCATGCCTGGTGAGGGACTCACGGCGGTTGAAAGACCGTTGACAGACACCACATGCAAATGGACGAGCCCCTGAATGGATAACACCATGCTGGAGGAGGTGCCCCCTTTTCTTGAAACCCTTTCCACATTCGGTGCAACAGAATGTTTTGTCTTCGCTTGAAGTGTCTGGCTTGGCATCTTCAGAAGTCAAACCATGACTACGGAGATGCCTGCGAAGGCTTGTAAGATGACTGAAAGTCTTTCCACATTCACCACAGTGGTAGATGGCTTCAGGGTCAGGTTGACAAGGCATGGAGGCCATGGGATTTCGATTTTCAGGTTTAGGTAGCTGTGAATCATTAGCTACCAACACAGAGGCTGTGGATGAGGAAGGTGCTGAGGAGGAAGAGGAGACAGTTGAGGAGGACTGTTGTGTTGAAGAGAGAACTGATGAATGGTTACCACCAAGGCTGGTTATGGCTCCTCCTACAAGGCCCGGTTGAATGGTTGAATTTTGACTGTGTTCAGTGGAGCTGCTATGGCAGTTACTACCACTGCTATGACTGGTGCCATCTGCTTTTCTCTGAGGAAGGTAGCCAGCCATTGCCTTCTTTCTCCTGCTACCACCACTTCCACTGTCTCCTTTCCCTTCATCTTTCGAAAGTGATAAATGGAGTGGTAGAGGGAGGGGCATACCACTAGCCTCTTGTTGCATCAACGAAGCCAGCTGATTGGAGGAGAGAACTGGAATACCTTGGAAATCAAAGCCACTCAGAGATGACGGCTGAGGTGTTGGGTGAAGAGGATGGTGTGGGTGGGTATGGCTGTGAGAGTGAGATAAAGCATGGGGTGCCAATGGTTGCTGCTGCTGTTGAGGCTGGGGAGTGGAGTGACTATGACTGTGAGAGGAGTGAAGAGCTGGAGGTGGAGCAAGGGCTGAGCTCGAGTCACTAGCTCCTTGGCCCAAACCCAGGCCAAGATGATTATGACCCCCTTGTTGAACCAGAAACTGCTCCAGACTGCTGTTGGTCGGGACACCAGAAAGAAAGTACTGATTGGCAGCAAGCATGCAACTGAACTGCTGATGTAAGCTACGTGGATCAGACTGCCCAACGAGTGGTTGCCCTAGGGAGGAAACTGCACTGCCAGGGTTGTTAGAGGCGGACGATGAGGCTGATGGGGAGGGCGAGGAGGAGGATGGTCCAGGTGAGGCTTGGGGAACAGAGAGCCCAGGGTGTAAGGGTGGCGGTGCAGATGTAACTACTCCTCCAATAACACCAGATCCTCCACTGCTACTACCCCCAAAGTCAAAACGTCCCATTCCAGAGTGCAGCTGCTCCTGGGCTAGCGCTGCTTCTGCAGGGTGAAACGGACGTAAGAATTGTGGGTATCCTGCAGCAGAGCTCCCACTAACACTACTGCTCATCTTGCTGGATTTCCGTGAACTGTGTGAGGATGAGGACTGGCTCTGGTGTGATATTGGTGGAGGTGGGGCACTCATTTTGGCAAATATAGATGACGAATCAGCAAAAGCATTACTTCTAGACCCCTGAAGAGACCCCAGACCAAGCCCAGATAGAAGAGCCCCTGACGACTCCCCCTGCTGTTGGTGCTGCTGCTGAAGCTGTTGCTGGTGCTGAAGTTGGACTTGCTGTTGGTGCTGGAACTGTCTTTCCAATCCAAGGCCTTTAAACTGGTGGGCTTGGTGTCCACTTAGCATATCTAGAATGTCCAAGGGGTACTTACTGAACTGGAACATCTCCCGCTCACTGATGGGAGGTTGTTCCTGGGTCACTCGCCCTACTGTTGAACCACAACAATATCGCACCAATAATAATCAAATGAAGGAAGTAATGCTTCTTGAACAACTAGAATGACTCGCTGCTACTAATGTCTATCCCCTCTTATACAAATTAATGCCTACCGCTTGCACGTTACAACCAAGAAGAGCAGGTAAAGGTCCTTTTAAATAATAAGTTATTTTCCTAATTTGGAATACAATGTATAAAACACAAAGTATAAATAGTATGCAGTCTATGTAGTGTTTTTAGATTCCTTCTATAGTTGTAGTCTTTATTTTTCACCAAAAATGTGAAGCTGTCAGCATCCAGCTGGGGAGATGAAGGATGAACAGGTGTTTCACTTCTTTGTCTGCCTGTTGATGTCACGATCTCGAAGACTGGGGAAAAACAGAAATATGGATTAAGTTAAATAGCCCGGGAGATTGATAGCACCTCATCCCCAGAGAATTTACCAAGCATAATTTAAAATTATTTTAAGCTCCCAGTGTTCGCATACATGACCACTTATCGCTAGACAAAACTCTGGAGACCTTCATTTTCCAACTTAAGAATTGTCCAAATGTAAACAAACATTTGTGCCTTCAAAAGATTGATAATTTACAAGAACTGTTGTGTAGACCAAAACAGCCATCAAGTCTGTTAAAGGTGCATTTGGTAATATAACCAACTGCAGGTACTAAAGGATTATAATCATTTACTTTATTGAAACACAAAAGGGCCTACATTGAGGTCAGAATCAGACACTGATATGAAAGAGCAACAAAAAGGACAATGGCCCCAGAGAACCAAAGTTGCTTGTCCTTCCATTTGATTTCAATCACTTTTTGACCTCACCCCTTTTGATATGAACAAAGAGTTCTATACATATTCGCCTATGGTAGAAGCAGGGGTCACATTAGATTTTAGAAATCAGCATGTCAGGCCTCTCAAGTGGCACAGCTGTCTAAGGCAGTGCATTGGAGTGGGGTTAAATCCCAGGCTATGAAACAGCCGTCCATGACCGGGAGCCCCATAGGACCGTGCTCAATTGGCCCAGCGTCGTTCGTGTTATTAACAGAGGGTTTGGCCGGGGAAATTTCCTTGGGTCATTACGTTCTAGCGACTCTTTGTGGCGGGCCAGGCGACTTCAGTTGTCCCCTCCAACACATTGGTGCGGCTGGCATCCGGGTTAAGCGAGCAGTGTGTTCAGAAGCAGCGCGGCTTGGCGGGACATCTTTCGGAGGACGCATGACTTGACCGTTCCCTCACTCGAGCCCATTGGGGAGATGCAGCGATGAGACAAAATCGTAACTACCAATTGGATATCACGAAATCGGGGAGAAAGGGGGATAAAATTCAAGAAAATGTTATTATATACAGTACCAGTCAAAAGTTTGGACACCTACTCATTCAAGGGTTTAGCTTCATTTTTACTATGTTCTACGTTGTAGAAAAATAAATACATTCAAACTATGAAATAACACATATGTAGTACCCCAAAAAAGTGTTAAACAAATCCAAATATTTCAGATTCTTCAAAGTAGCCACCATTTGCCTTGACAGCTTTGCACACAATTTGGCATTCTCTTAACCAGCTTCATGAGGATGTCACCTGGAACGCATCTCAATTAACAGGTGTGCCTCGTTAAAAGTTCATCTGTGGAATTTCTTTCCTTCTTAAAACCTCTTAGTCCGCCCCATCCCGGATCCGGGATCGTGACTACAGCCTCAAGCTCATTACCATAACGCAAAATTAGCGATTTCTGAAAATTGCAAATTAAATGAAATAAATATGCCTATCCTCAAGCTTATCCTTTTCTTAACAATCCTGTCGTCTCAGATTTTCAAAATATGCTTTAGAACCAGAGAAAATCAATAATTTGTGTAAGAGTGGTGATAGCTAGCTTAGCATTTAGCATTAGCATTTAGCACGCAACATTCACAAAAACCAGCAAAGGGATCAAATAAAATAATTTACCTTTGAAGAACTTCAGATGTTTCAATGAGACTCTCAGTTACATAGCAGATGTCCAGTTTTTCCTGAAAGATGCTTGTGTAGGACACAACGTTCCGTTTTGTTACTATGCCTTTGGCTACCGAAACTAAATGAAAATTCAGTCACCTAAACGTCAAACTTTTTTCCGAATTAACTCCATAGTATCGACTGAAACATGGAAAACGTTGTTTGAATCAATCCTCAAGGTGTTTTGTCATATATCTCTTCATTGAAATCCCTTCCCTGGAAGCGTGCATTCTTCTCTGATTCGGATGGAAAAATACTGGTACCTGACTTTTGCGCACCAATTTCCACGCAGACACCGTGCGGGACACTTGGTAATTGTAGGCTCTTATGGTCAATCTTCCAATGATATGCCTACAAATACGTCACAATGCTACAGACACCTGGGGGAAACGATAGGAAGTGTCCGTTCATTCCTGTCGCATTCACAGCCATATAAGGAGATCATGGAAAACGTGCCTCCAGAAATCCTGTTGATTTCCTGGTCACTCAAACATCTTGGTTTTGCCTGTAGATTTTGTTCTATGGCACTCACAGTGAAAATCTTTGCAGTTCTGGAAACGTCAGAGTGTCTTCTTTCCAAAACTATCAATTCCAAGCATAGTCGAGCATCTTTTCGTGACAAAATATTGCGCTTAAAACGGGCATGTCTTTTTATCCAAAAATGAAATACTGCCCCTAGAGTCTTAACAGGTTAATGCGTTTGAGCCAATCAGTTGTGTTGTGACAAGGTAGGGTTGGTATGCAGAAGATATCCCAATTTGGTAAAAGACCAAGTCCATGTTATAGCAAGAACAGCTCAAATAAGCAAAGAGGAACGACAGTCCATTGTTACTTTAAGACATGAAGGTCAGTCAATGCTGAACATTTCAAAAACTTTGAAAGTTTCTACATGTGCAGTTGCAAAAACCTTCAAGCACTATGATGAAACTAGCTCTCATGAGGACCGCCACAGGAAAGGAAGACCCAGATTTAGCTCTGGTGCAGATAAGTTCATTAGCGTTAACTGCACCTCAGATTGCAGCCCAAAGAAACTCTGAGTTGAAGTAACAGACTAGAGGTCGACCGATTATGATTTTTCAATGCCGATAGCGATTGGAGGACCAGAAAAAGCCGATAACGATTCAAATCGACCGATTTCTATATATATATATATATATATATGCTCATTGTTCATTCAGTATTGTTGTAATTGTCATATATGACAATACAACATATGACAATTACAACGATATATTCTAACTTAATAAAATACATAAATAAAATATATTTAGCCTCAAATAATGAAACAAGCTCAATTTGATTTAAATAATGCAAAAACACAGTATTGGAGAAGTAAAAGTGCAATATATGCCATGTAAAAAAATCTAACGTTTAAGTTCCTTGCTCAGAACATATGAAAGCTGGTGGTTCAATATTCCCAGTTCTTCAATATTCCAAGTTAAGAAGTTTTAGGTTGTAGTTATAGGAATTAAGACGCGTTGACTATTTCTCTCTATACCATTTGTATTTCATACACCTTTGACTATTGGATGTTCTAATAGGCACTTTAGTATTGCAGCCTAATCTCAGGAGTTAATAGGCTTGAAGTCAAACAGCGCTGTGATTCAAGAATTGCTAAGAGCTGCTGGCAAACGCAGGAAAGTTTGAATGAATGCTTACGAGCCGACTGCTGCCTACCACCGCTCAGTCAGACTGCTCAATCAAATATCAAATCATAGGCTTAATTATAATATAATAAACACAGAAATACGAGCTTTTGGTCATTAATATGGTCAAATACGGAAACTAATTTAGAAAAAACTAAACATCTATTCTTTCAGTGAAATACGGAACCGTTCCGTATTTTATCTAACGGGTGGCATTCATGAGTCTAAATATCGATGTTACATTGCGCAACCATCAATGTTGTCATAATTATGTAAAATTCTGGCAAATTAGTTGGCAACAAGCCAGGCGGTCCAAACTGTTGCATATACCCCAACTCTGCGTGCAATGAACTACGCAATTTCCCTAATTAATACTGCAAGTTAGCATTAATTTATTTTAACTAAATATGCCAGTTTAAAAATATTAACCTAATAATATCAACCACCATGTGGAGTTAACTAGTGATTATGTGAAGATTGATAAGTTTAATGCTAGCTAGCAACTTACCTGGCTCCTTGAAGCACCCAACGTAACAGGTGGTCAGCCTGACACTCAGTTTCCTCGTGGAATACAATGTAATCAGCCATAATCTCCGTTCAAAAAAGCCGATTACCGATTGTTATGAAATCATCCCTAATTAAATCAGGCCTTCATGGTAGAATTGCAGCAAAGAAACCACTACTAATGAACACCAATAAGAAGAAGATACTTGCTTGGGCCAAGAAACAAGCAAGGGACATTCGACTGGTGGAAATCTGCCCTTTGGTCTGATAAGTCCAAATTTGAGATTTTTGGTTACAACCACCGTGTCCGCATTCTGCAGCGATACACCATCCCACCTGGTTTGTGCTTTGTGGGACTATCATTTGTTTTTCAACAGGACAATGACCCAAAACACACCTCCAGGCTGTGTAAGGTCTATTTGACCAAGGAGGATGATTGAGTGCTGTATTAGATGACCTAGCATCCACAATCACCTGACCTCAACCCAATTGAGATGGTTAGGGATGAGTTGGACAGCAGAATGAAGGAAAAGCAGCAAACAAGTGCTCAGCATATGTGGGAACTCCTTCAAGTCTGTTGGAAATAATTCCTCATGAAGCTGGTTGAGAGAATGCCAAGTGTGCAAACCTGTCAAGGCAAAGGGTGGCTATCTAAAATATATTGATTCTTTCGACTTTTTTGGATACCACATGATTCCATGTGTTATTTCATAGTTTTGATGTCGTCACTATTATTCTACAATGTAGAAAATCGTTTAAAAAAAGCCCTGAATGAGTAGGTGTCAAACTTTTGACTGGTACTAATATATTTTCACACAATATGCATTTAAACCCACTTCACCTGCATTTTATAATTGAAAGTCATCAAAAGTCATCAGGGGCATGCAACTATAGTTTTACTTCACACAAAATAAATGAATGGTACCCATTAGATTAAAACTATTTGGCCTGCATTATGTCAAAAACATTATAATCGGCTAGAGCCCAATTGCATCCTTTGACTCATTTGTCAACCCACTGGGGAGCCAGGCCCAACCAATCAGAACAAATTCCCGACAAAGGGGTTTTATAATAGACAGAAAAAGCTGTCTGGGTGGCAAGTCTCAGACAATTTAATTTATGTAACTAGGCAAGTCAGTTAAGAATACATTCTTATTTACAATAACGCCGGCCAAACCTGGACGACTCTGGGCCAATTGTGCACCGCCCTGTGGGACTCCCAATCACGGCCAGTTGTGATACAGCCTGGATTTGAACCAGGGTGCTGTAGTGATGCCTCCAGCACTGAGATGCAGTGCCTTAGATCGCTGCGTTACTCAGGAGCCAAGGGTAAAAAAGCCAGATGTAGAGGTCATTGGCTGGTGTATTTACACATGGTCATGCTGTTTAATCGGCTTCTTGATATGCCACACCTGTCAAATCACAACAGCATGATCATTACACAGGTGCACCTTGTGTTGAGGACAATAAAATCACACTTAATGTGCAGTTGTCACAACACAATGCCACAGATGTCTCAAGGGAGTGTGCAATTGGCATGCCGACTGCAGGAATGTCCACCAGAGCTGTTGACAAATAATTGTTTATTTCTCTACCATAAGCCGCCTCCACCGTTTCAGAGAATTTGGCAGTACATTCAACCAGCCTCACAACCGCAGACCACACGTAACCACGACAGTCCAGGACCGCCACACCCGGCTTCTTCATATGCGGGATTGTCTGAGATCTGCCACATGGACAGTTGTTTTAACAGTGGGTTTTTGCACAACCAAAGAATTTCTGTGAAAACTGTCAGAAACTGTCGCAGGGAAGCTCATCCGCATGCTCATCATCCTCACCAGTGTCTTGACCTGACTTCAGTTCTGACTCTAACTTCAGTGGGCAAATGCTCACCTTCAGCCACTAGCAAATATATAAAACTTTTAAATCGGTCGACCTCTAGTTGTTGATGTGCATAACTAAGAGAGAGCGCCTACCTTTTCATTGTTGTTTGATCAATAGAAATGTAAAGTTCCCAAATGTAAGAGGTGTCCCCTGGTGTTTATGTTTGCAGAAATCCATTCAGGTGTATTTTGTGACTTTTGGCAAATGTGTTCTAATGATCTAAAGTCACTGTCATGTGTGTCAAACGGCTTATTTGCATAAAGGCCTATTGTAGCTCAGATTGGCTATGGCGCAATGGTCTCCTGGACGAGACGGATGTTTTTATTAGGTTTTATTTACCGCAGTGTCTTAATTGTGCAAACACACAGCCGCTTTCACATTATATATTGCTATAGATTTTCACAAATGCTTGACGATACATCATTCCCAAATATCCGTAGAATTTATGAAAACGTGAAAATGAAAAGTTGACCAAGACTATTTGGTTGCCCCCTGCCTATAGACAGAGACTAAAACAGGAAGCTCCCGGCTCAAGTCTGTTCAACGCTGGTCCGACCAATCTGATTCCATGCTTCAAGAATGCATCAATCACATGGATTGGGATATGTTCCACATTGCGTCAAACAACAACATTGATGAATACACTGATTCTGTGAACGAGTTTATTAGCAAGTGCATCGGCGATGTACCTACAGCAATTCCCTCCACTCGTGAATCAAATAAGCTAAGCGTCAGTATTGAGAAAGTAGAGTCGCAATTCAATAGCTCAGACACGAGGTATGTGGCAGTGTTTACAGTCAATCACTGACTACAAAAAGAAAACCAGCCCAGTCACAGACTACGATGTCTTGCTCCCAAACAGACTAAACAACTTCTTTGCTCGCTTTTGAGGACAATACAGTGCCACTGGCATTGTCCGCTACCAAAACCTGCTGGCTGGTGTGTTTATGGACATATTCAATCAATCCATATCTCAATCTACTGTTCCCACATGCGGCCACCTTTGTTCCCGTTCCCAAGAAAGCTAAGTTAACTAAGCTAAACGACTACTGCCCGTAGCACTCACTTCCGTCATCATGAAGTGCTTTGAGAGACTAGTCAAGGACCATATCACCTCCACCCTACATGACACCCTAGACCCACTCCAAATTGCTTACCGCCCCAATAGGTCCACAGACGATGCAATCTCAACCACACTGCACACTGCCCTAACCCATCTGGACAAGAGGAATACCAATGTGAGAATGCTGTTCATCGACTACAGCTCGTCATCAAGCTCGAGATCCTGGGTCTCGACCCCGCCCTGTGCAACTGAGTACTGGACTTCCTGACGGGCAGCCCCCAGGTGGTGAGGGTAGGTAACATCTCCACCTCGCTGATCCTCAACACTGGGGCCCCACAAGGGTACGTTCTGAGCCCTCTCCTGTATTCCCTATTCACCCCCGACTGTGTGGCCATGCACGCCTCCGACTCAATCATCAAGTTTGCAGACGATACTACAGTGGTAGGCTTCATTACCAACAACGACGAGACGGCCTACAGGGAGGAGGTGAGGGCACTCTGAGTGTGGTGTCAGGAAAATAACCCCACTCAACAAAACAAAAGGAGATGATCGTGGACTTCAGGAAACGGCAGAGGGAGCACCCCCCTCTCCACATCGACGGGACAGTAGTGGAGAGGGTAGTAAGTTAAGTTCCTCGGCATACACATCACAGACTAACTGAATTGGTCCACCCACACAGACAGCGTGGTGAAGAAGGCGCAGCAGCGCCTCTTCAACCTTAGGAGGCTTATTAGGCTTGTCACCAAAAGCACACAAACTTTTACAGATGCACAATCGAGAGCATACTGCATCACAGCCTGGTACAGCAACTGCTCTGCCCACAACCGCAAGGCTCTCCAGAGGGTAGTGAGGTCTGCACAACGCATCACCGGGAACAAACTACCTGCCCTCCAGGACACCTACACCACCCGATGTCACAGGAAGGCCATAAAGATCATCAAGGATAACAACCTCCCGAGCCACTGCCTGTTCACCCCGCTATCATCCAGAAGGTGAGGTCAGTACAGGTGCATCAAAGCAGGGACTGAGAGACTGAAAAAGAGCTTCTATCTCAGGCACCCAGACTGTTAAAGAGCCACCACTAACATTGAGTGGCTGCTGCCAACATACTGACGCAACTCCAGCCACTTTAATATAGGAAGAATTGATGTAAAAATGTATCACTAACCACTTTAAGCAATTCCACTTAATATAAGGTTTACATACCCTACATTACTCATCTCATATGGGCGGCAGGATAGCCTAGTGGTTAGAGCGTTGGACTAGTAACCGAAAGGTTGCAAGTTCATATCCCGAGCTGACAAGGTACAAATCTGTCGTTCTAACCCTGAACAGGCAGTTAACCCACTGTTCCTAGGCCGTCATTGAAAATAAGAATTTGTTCTTAACTGACTTGCCTAGTTAAATAAAAGTAAAAAATAAAAATACTGTACTCTATACCATCTTGCCATCTTTGTGATACATGTTTAAAGTGGCTAGTGATACAATGCCACTTTTATATGTTTCCATACTGTGCATTACTCATCGCATATGTATATACTGTACTCGATACCATCTACTGCATCTTGCCATCTTTATGTGATACATGTATCACTAGCCACTTTAAACAATGCCACTTTTATATGTTTACATAACCTGCATTACTCATTGCATATGTATATACTGTACTCGATACCATCTACTGCATCTTGCCTATGCCGTTCTGTACCATCACTCATTCATATATCTTTATGTACATATTCTTCATCCCTTTACACTTGTGTGTATAAGGTAGTTGTGAAATTGTTAGGTTAGATTACTCGTTGGTTATTACTGCATGGCCGGAACTAGAAGCACAAGCATTTCGCTACACTCGCATTAACATCTGCTAACCATGTGTATGTGACAAATATAATTTGACTTAATACTAAGTGCTCAGTTGTCAGATATTAAAAAATAAATAAATGTGTCAAATTCCTCCTGGGGGTGTATATGAAAAAATGTTTACTAAGATTTCATGTTGCTAAAACACTGTCAGTTCCACTTTAAGCATTGCACGTGCACTAACATTAATGTACCTCAACTCCACCTTGCAAAGTTTGCATTTCCCTCTCATTTAACTTCTCAAGCAAGAACTTTACTAGGACTGTCTGGGAGTGAAGCAAAAACTGAAAACCAGTTATTGGTAGTGTTTTGGAACTTTTATTGGTCTATTAACTCATTTACCACCCTGTAATGTCCCCAAGGCAGGCCAAAACTCCATCCTACCACAACAGGCAGATGTTTCAGGCAGTCGATGTAAACAGCTCTTACACTAAAAAGGACATTATCAACTCCAATTGGCAACATATTTGCAGGTGAATAAAACATTTACACGCATTTTACCTTGAGTGGTGTTTACATCAAACTGACTTGTTGCATAGAAAAATCTGTGCATACTGTGCCCACCCCAATTTTTTTTCATGTACAGAATAAAAATCTCAAGTTTAATGTCACAAAAACAGTTGTGTTAAAATAGCAAATGTGCCTACTCTGGCCTTGGCACCTGCACTCTAGGCTAGGGTTTCCCAAACTCGGTCCCAGGGCCCCCACTGGGTGCATTATCAAACGGCAGTCAAGCATCAGTCATGTCGCCAGAATAAGACCGTCAATATTTATTGGAAAGCAGCGTCAAACTTATAGCGTGCGCTTTCACCACCCTGTGAAGTTCATAACTTACTTCATCTGTAGCTTAATAAACTGCATGGTTTCACGAGTCGTAGTGGGAGGACTACACACCAAATTGCCGTGTGGATCCAAGTTCTTCGATATCATGGTAATTAAATCAGCATTTGTGCATTAAAGGCATTTCCACCGCCATTTATCACATTATCCATTTGACCGACACAAACATCCCACCATGTCAAATGAACAAAAGACCTATCTGTGTTTATAATATTGAACCAAAACTTCCTGTTTTCATCACAAAACTTGTTTTTTATTTATTGTTTTTTATTTTATATATGAAAACCTGGTTATTTTCACAATATTATTCCAACCTCAGTGTGGAAATATAAACACATTTGACTGCACTGGGCATTTAATTTTTAACAATGGATATTCCCACTCAAGTCAACCATCTTCGTAGTACCATTTGAAAGTTTAAATTTAAACTACCTTCATGTATTTTTTTTATATTTATCAGCAAAAGTATGACAGCAACCATTCAAGACAGTATGCTGTGTCTCAACCGATTGCAGGCACAACAAATACCTCAGATGTAAAATAGGGTATAAGCTAAAATGTGAAATCTGAGTTTACATGTTTTTAGATAGTTGACGTTAGTTGACGTTAAAAGAGACCCCAAAAAATGCTTCCTCCCTAATAAATCATACAAACAGGGTTGTGGGTGGCGCAGTGGTTAAGGGCGCTGTACTGCAGCGCCAGCTGTGGCATCAGAGACTCTTTTTTTAATTTTACCTTTATTTAACCAGGTAGGCTAGTTGAGAACAGGTTCTCATTTGCAACTGCGACCTGGCCAAGATAAAGCATAGCAGTGTGAACAGACAACACAGAGTTACACATGGAGTAAACAATTAACAAGTCAATAACACAGAAAAAAGGGGAGTCTATATACAATGTGTGCAAAAGGCATGAGGAGGTAGGCGAATAATTACAATATTGCAGATTAACACTGGAGTGATAAATGATCAGATGATCATGTACAGGTAGAGATATTGGTGTGCAAAAGAGCAGAAAAGTAAATAAATAAAAACTGTGGGGATGAGGTAGGTGAAAATGGGTGTGCTATTTACCAATAGATTATGTACAGCTGCAGCGATCGGTTAGCTGCTCAGCTAGCTGATGTTTGAAGTTGGTGAGGGAGATAAGTCTCCAACTTCAGCGATTTTTGCAATTCATTCCAGTCACAGGCAGCAGAGTACTGGAACGAAAGGCGGCCGAATGAGGTGTTGGCTTTAGGGATGATCAATGAGATACACCTGCTGGAGCGCGTGCTACGGATGGGTGTTGCCATCGTGACCAGTGAGCTGAGATAAGGCGGAGCTTTGCCTAGCATGGCCTTGTAGATGACCTGAAGCCAGTGGGTCTGGCGACGAATATGTAGCGAGGGCCAGCCGACTAGAGCATACAAGTCGCAGTGGTGGGTAGTATAAGGTGCTTTAGTGACAAAACGGATGGCACTGTGATAAACTGCATCCAGTTTGCTGAGTAGAGTGTTGGAAGCAATTTTGTAGATGACGTCGCCGAAGTCGAGGATCGGTAGGATAGTCAGTTTTACTAGGGTAAGCTTGGCAGCGTGAGTGAAGGAGGCTTTGTTGCGGAATAGAAAGCCGATTCTTGATTTGATTCTCTCTGGGTTCGCGCCCAGGCTCTGTCGTAACCGGCCGAGACTGGGAGGTCCATGGGGCGACGCACAATTGGCCTAGCGTCATCCGGGTTAGGGAGGGTTTGGTCGGTAGGGATGTCCTTGTCTCATCGCGCACCAGTGACTCCTGTGGCGGGCCGGGCGCAGTTTCCTCCGACACATTGGTGCGGCTGGCTTCCGGGTTGGATGCGCGCTGTGTTAAGAAGCAGTGCGGCTAGGTTAGGTTGTATATCGGAGGACGCATGACTTTCAACCTTCGTCTCTCCCGAGCCCGTAGGAGAGTTGTAGCGATGAGACAAGATAGTAGCTACAACAACTGGACACCACGAAATTGTGGAGAAAAAGGGGTAAAAAGAAATTCAAAAAATAACATTTGAGCACCTCTATCTCCTGAATGTGTTGGTATTCAGGTCAAAAAAATAACTTTCTGACCACTTCTACCATGTGCAAATATTGAAGGTTTTGTTCAAATTAAAAGGGATCCAGTCAAAAAGTGGTTGAAATCATATGGAACGGTCCAGCTATTAGGTCAGCCAATCATACGTTCCTCATGCACCTCAGGTTTGCTTTGGGAAGAAGTGAATTTAAAGTGTGCAGTGAATTATGTGCAAGAGAACTCACACTAAGCCAGTGTTTTTCAATTCTGGTCCTTGGGGCCCACAGAGGGGACACATCTTTGTTCTAGCCCATCACTAATTAAATTAACCACCACGCCCTTGATTAGCCTAGTTGATCTAGGAGCAAAGCCAATTATAAATATATTCAGGGGAAACACCAGTGTGTGGTCAAAATAATCTTTCATCTCCTTTACCTTTTTCCAGGTGACTTTCCTGACTTGGTTAGAGACATGGGTAATTGGAGGAATGCCACAGGTACATATCCAACTCACATAGAATATTCATAGGCTACATAGTAACACCAGCGGCTTGTTTAACAGGACGCAATGTTTTGGAACGGTGAGATAGAAATGTGCTATGTTGAACCGACGTGAAATAAGGAATCACGTCAGCTCTATTCATGGAATTTCAATATGCAATGTTCAAGACCATTTTGCAACTGAACATGGGCTTGGGCTACACCTAACCTTCAGTGTTTTAAATTAAATCTCACAGGAACCCCAGTGTAAAACTTCTGCTAGAGTACAACAATGAATTCACTGCGTCAGTCCCCATAACAATAGACACAAAAACAGTGTACGGTCTTGTGGATAATTTTCAATTATATTTCTTAAAGGGCGATAAGGTCACCCAACCTATTGCTACCAAACAAGTTAGGTATTATAATAGCCAAGAAAATACAATGATGACAACAGAAGTTGGTACAATCGTCTTATAATAACCAAACAAGCAGCCTACTCCATAGATTATTTGTATTGTCATATGAAACTTTATAAACAAATGTAGGCCATTTACTCCAAATAAAGTCTAAAATATTAATGTCGTTCTCATGGAATGACATTCCCTGAGCACTATAGTAAGGCTGTGCCTATATCATAGACATTAAGTGTTACCAGTAACGTTATGTATGGGTCGGATATTCGGTTCTCGATGGTTTACTCTTTTTCGGGAGGGCACTTCAATAGAATGCACAAATTGCAGATGTAGGCTATGCACTAAAGTTAAATGTATGTAGCTAGTTATGAAATTCTCTACGATGAACTTTGAAGTCTGAAGTACCAAGAAGGCAATCAAATAGGCCTAAACAGAATGCAGCCTGGGCCTATGTCAAATCAACGTTTATTGGTCGCGTACACAGATTTGCAGGTGTTATAGCAGGTGCAGCGAAATGCTCCAGCATTGCAGTAGAATGTCCCGCAAACGCAACCCAACTAAAAACATAACAAAGAAGTAGATATATATTAGCGAGAATCCAGAATATAAATACGTGACATAACTTGTGCAAAGTTAAGCAAAAAAAAGCGATTTGCATGCACAGCATTTCACGATAACATACTGTGCATCATTATTCATAGCAAATTGACAAAACTAAGGATAGTTAACACTGCCATGTCTAAACCTGTACCTGATATGTGCTAATTGCTTACAGTTGAGATATTTTCAACCATAAGAGAATGGGTTTTCACACATTTTTAGGTCAATACAATCCTTTGTAAATTATCAGTGACGTTCCCAGTATTTCCTAATAATTCCTGCTGGTCTGTGAAAACCTTGTTTGCCCCACTACAACGTTGTAACGTAGCTACCATTCTAACAATATATTTTAAAATATCTTACCAACAGGTTTGGTGAGATGTATATGGGCTGGAGACTGGTGTATCGCTTTCTTCTTGATTGAAGATCAAAAAGGGGGAACGGGTAGAAACTAATGGGTCTACTTCCATTGATCTTCAGGTAGGCAGCTAACTAGACTAACTTGAAAAAAAAATGCAGGTGGTGGCAAAAATGTAAAAATGTCCAGTTCGTCATTCGCCAACTAACGTTACCTTCTTTCTTTTTTATAGGCGGCTGCCTACAGTTTTCAACCAAAGTAACAAGAAAAAGTTATTTGGATTTGAATAAAGGAGTCTTTCAGTCATGTCGTTGTTAGCTAGCTAGCTAATAAATTAGAATCTCGTATGAACGCCTGGTTGCATAGGTAGCCGATGCTAAGCTAACCTAGCCACAAAGATAATATCTAGGTTGATAGCTGTCGTTTTAGTTAACATTATATCTAGCATGTGAATACCCTGCCAAAATGGTTAAAGAAAAAAATATCATGAAAAGGGCGCGGGAAATGCCGTGATAACTACAACGGCCTCTTTTTTTTAATGTCAGATAGCCATTTTACTTCATCCAGGGAAAAATATTTTCAAAGGCCTGCCTCTCCATCGGCCCAGGAGGGCTATTTTCGACTCGTTGTTAACAAAAACTATTTCCGCTGTGTTGACCTGCTAATTCAGATATGTCTCTTATTTGAAGTAGATGCTTGAATCGTTAACTCTTCAAAATGAGCCCTTTCTGGAGTTTTTGTCGTATTTTCATTATTTTTCTTCGGTCAAATATTTTCCGCCCCGTGTCAATTTTATGTTTCCCCGTCTAGGGGCTACGGCTGCTAATGTTCTTCTCCTTAAAATGGTAGCTTCCGGTCTATATTGTATTTCCGGGTAGTGTCACAGGTTAAGAAGTCCGACCAACTGTATCTAGTTTGTGCGTGTGTGCGTGTATAACCCAACCAATCTTTGTATGGCCATTGCATGGCATTGACAAATACATAATTAAATGCATTTATTTGGTTGAATTATGCATTAGAAAACAGCAACGTTATTATATTCAAATACATTTTTAGTCTAGGAAATAGAGTGAATACATTTTTTAAAGAAAATATTTTGCCAGATTAGTTTCCATGTGTGCTCAAACTGACATCATTCATACTGAAGCCACAAGGGTGACAAAGGGGGAAAAAATGAACAAATTACTTCATGTTTTGTTATAAGAAAGGTTGAGAGAACAATATCAAAGTGGCTCACATATTACTAGACACTTAACAGATGTGCATCACATATGTGAGGTAAAAGCAATTAGAAATAATTAGTTCAGAGCATTTGGCCCAGAGAGTTTTATGTTCCTGGAATTTTAAGCAAACGAGTAGTGTAATTATAGGGCCATTTTCAGAATTTACATCCAGTTTGAATACTTTAAAGGCACAATCCATTTCTCATCGAAATGGCAGCCCTGCTACTTGATTTGCTATAGTGCTGAGGGATGGGGCTGGATAAATGAAACCACTGTCAAATTCAAGGAGATATGGATGCAAGCTTTTACAGTCCATGAAATTGACATATTTTTAAGCAATACATGTTTGTTTCTTTACAAAGGCATTGTTACAAACATATTTTGGGTTATGATGGGTAAGTCAATTGTGGGCTATTCAATTTGTGAGGCATTTGAATAATTGTATTATTTAACAATCAATGGATACATATAATTAATTTAAATTATGTTGAACAGCAGTACATTTAGCATATTGCACGTTTGAAAATTAATTTTCTCTCCTGTAATTGCTGACCTAACTTTAGGACAGGATTGCTGACCTAACTTTCGGACAGGATTGCTGACCTAACTTTAGGACAGGATTGCTGACCTAACTTTAGGACAGGATTGCTGACCTAACTTTAGGACAGGATTGCTGACCTAACTTTCGGACAGGATTGCTGACCTAACTTTAGGACAGGATTGCTGACCTAACTGAAAGACAGGGCTCTGCACCGCCATATAGCTGCAGCATCACCTGCTCATTTATATCTGATCAGAGATTAGGAAGGGTAAAGGGAGGGACAATCTGCCTGTCGGTTTGCCTGTTTATCTTCTGTCTGTCTTTATGTGTTTCCTATCCATCATTGATCAGTCAGTCCAACCGTAAGACAAAAAGCCAAAGTGATTTGAATCGAACAATCACAATCATAACTTGTGTTTCACCTGTCCTAAAGTTTGATCAACACCAATAACCCAGTGGACAAAAATGAGTCATTGTGGATATTTTTTAATTGTTATTAACAATTGAACAGTACGATTCTACAAATGCGAGAATTGACCAATAACCAAAATAAGGGTTGCACGCTTGTAAGAGCTTCACTTAATATTCTTGGAAACAGACATGGGGATAATGTATTAGATGAATCCCTATACATTTTTCTGAGGTATGCCAAATTACTTGGGGGATACAATGTAGCCCCGCCTCCTCCTCACACCGCAATACAATTAGGGGCCAATGAAGCACCTCCTTCCATCTAAAAAACCTCACGCCACTAACTGTCACCCCACGAGCCACACACAAAAACAAACATTGTATACCACAACCTCCCTCTTACCTCCACACACACACACACACACACACACACACACACACACACACACACACACACACACACACACACACACACACACACACACACACACACACACACACACACACACACACACACACACAAATCAACAGTACATTTGCAGGCACACAGATTAATGAGCACGTACTCAACTAAAACATAATCACAACATCAGTATACCTCCAAATGTACAATAAAAACATACATTGAAAATATAATTGAATATTCGTGTGACAAATATATTTAGCCTTTCTTCATTTTAGTTTAACAAGATTCTAGTTATGGAATCTGACGTTTCCTCTCTGTAAAAATCATCGGGCCATTCTAGTCCTATAACTGGTTATCCATAATCATGTCAAACAACAAGGCAAGCCACAATACATTCTCCAAACTATTATAGCAAAATCCTCATTCTTTACAATAAAGAGTAAAGTTCTTGAAAAGAGTGACATTCCGGTTACATAAATGTAATCTTGTAACGAAATGCACACATTTTTTACCAAAAATGTTAACAATGTAATTTTATAGCTTTTGCTCTACAACTTGAAATTTGAGAAACATTTTTTGTTGTTGTTACATTTGCTTTGGTGAATGTTGCTTAACAAGGAAAGCTGTGATGCATGTCCTTTGTGATATTAGGCTTTTGAATCCAAAAAGCCAATATGAATAATGAGATCATAGCCTTGGGTTTTAAATAGTTTGTGGATTTTTTGAAAAACACAATTGTCTTACTTGTAATATCCTAAGTCAGATCAAATGTGAGATTCATCATTCCTGAAAAGACATTGAAATACACACACGGCAAATACAGACGCATGTACATTAGACATACACGCCATGACGTCATAAGTCAGCACTATGACATCATCAACACTGGCTTTGACATCTTCATGCGGTTTGTCTTTTCACTTTGATTGCATCAGGGTTTTTTCCATCAAGAATACAAAGGTTAAAATCCATTAGGAGGTTCAATATTCAAGATCCAGGAAACATTGAGCTTCACAGAGAATAAAAAAATCAATAGGGGTAACTAATAATCATGGTCATAATAATAAATCAGAGTAAATCTATAGTAAACATAATCATGACTATAAACACACAAACACATATCATAGTTTTAAAAATGTTGTCTGAAAGTTCCATCAATCAATTTTTGCCTTTATCCATTCACAGTTAAAGGGGAGAGCCGAAATACTAAACAAAGATTTGAAGTAAATACAATGATCTCCTTGTCCTTTCAATCAACCCTTTTAAAAATGGACAGTAACAACCACATCTTCCATCTTTTAACCAAATAACTGTGAAACACACACAAAAATAAGAATGTTACAAATGTTTGCAAATGTACAAAAATATGACATGTCCACCTCCACCCCTGCAATGTAAAAAATGATAGTATGATTGGCTTTTTGTCACACTCAATGTCAACCTCACAAGGGCACAAAGTAGCTTTGCAGAATTGACTCCGTTTTCTTCACACTTACAAAATATGTCTGTCATTTCTGCAGTGTTACACAAACTGTCTCCAATATTGACACAGAACAATTAAAAAGCCAACAAAGTACAGGCCACAGACACACAAAGAGTTTTCAGAATAGCCCTTGGTGTTAAGCGTCCATTGTTCCCTGTTCCCCCTTTCCAACCTGTCTCCAAATATTGTCAACAGCTGGAGTTTCAGAAACAGTAATAATATGTGGAATTCAGAGAAGACTGTGAGTAGTGTATATGAACTACTGACAAATCAATTTATTACCTCACAATCTGTGGTAAACAGCTCAGAAAGTATCATCAATGGAGCAGGAGCTTGACTGGTTTTGGGGATTGTTTTAAGGGACACACCCATGGGCAAGTATGGCTAAACAAAGCCTTTGCATTAGCCACTTTGTATGGCAGTGTCCCTCAAATTTAACACAACTTCACTAGGCTTTCATTCTCATCTTATGTGGTCAATAGATTTGTCACCTTTTTTTTCTCTTTCGGGTGGTCTTTATCTCCTTAAAAACAATGACTGACATTGTGTGTCGAATAACAGTGTCAAAGAATTTCTGTGTGACTATAAATGTAACTGGAATCAGCTCCACAGTTTGGAAACTGACCTCAGAGCTGTGAAGGGACTGACCGTTGCCGTGGAAATGCTCATTAGTGACTTATGTCTCTTTGGGAGTGACAGCCATCACATCGACCAGCCAGCCAATCTGGCGAGGGTGCAAATGTGATTCAGCAAAGTGATGTTTGTGTCAAATCATTATAATAATAACTGAGAAAATCCAGCCATAATCAAGAGATTAACTTATACATGACCTTATACAAAATGTCTGCAGACTAAGTTATGGCTGTAGTGTTAGATTGTGGTATCTAGCAACAGTACTCCAAATCTGTCTATTGTCAAGTATTCCAATCAAAATGAGGAAAGTGACGATTGGCAACTCAAATGTCCACTCAGTGTCAGTCATTCAGTCATCAGGCTATAGCATATACACACAGAATATACATACTGTCCAACGGGGCTTTATTCTTTTACCAAAAAAACAAAAAAATTACAGTCCTGTATTTTTTACAAAAGTCAAACAACCATCACATTGTTCTGTACTCCATTGACATCTGCGTCTGTTCAGATTCAAAGACAGGTTTGTTGTCTCTGTCAGCTAGAGGTTTCACGACAAGAAACTCAATAACCATTTCATAATTTTGACCCAAGCAGGATCCACAAGTAAAAGCCCTCATGTCCTAGGATCCTTTTTCAATTGCACAAAAAACTTTTTTAAATTGTTCATTTTTTGCTCTATACATGGCCATTATTCTTTCTCCCTCCTCAACAATATGGTTGAATATTCTCTTTCACAGGAATCAAATCAATGGGCTTCATTCAATCTTCTCTCTAATAATTCCATTTTTCTCAATGGTTTCTTCCTATCATTGCCCTTGTCTGTGTTTCCTAGCAACAGGTAACAATGGCATCCACTCTTCTCTCACGTCTTTCCTTCTCTGGTCTTCAACACACTCATCTGAGGCGGTTGATGGTACGCACTGTCCTCGTCATATCCTTCTCTCTCTCTCATCAGCTTGCCCATGTCTCTCTTCTTGTTTCTCCTTCTATTCACCTTTCTCTCCATCATGCCCAAATCCTTATTCTCTTCTTTCTGTGTGAACACTTTCAGCTCGAACATTCTCAACGCGACCTTCATCACTCCTTCTCCGTTGTCTCTACTCTCTCACACCGTCACCTCGTTCTTACTAGCCGTTCTCAATGTCTGGCCCCCTCCCCCTCCTCCTCCCCCAGGGATGTATTGGAGCTGTTCGATGGTGTTCTGCCTCTTGGTGGCGAATGCCATCCTCCGTGCGTTGTGGCCCCCGATGGTCCCCGCCCCGCTCCCTGGTCCTACCCCGGCCCCTGATCCGTGCCCATGAGGGTCCCCCCAGCTTCCTGCCGGATGGCCCGCCACGCTCATCTCCAGCTCGTGGCCCGATGTGGGGTGGGAGTTCATCTTGATCATGTGATGGCGGTCCAGCGAGGGTGTGACGCAGACGTTCTGCTGTGATTGGGCTTTGTGGCTGAGGCATCCCATGGTCGGGACCCCCATCCCCACAAAGTCACCCATGCCCCCCATACCCACCGTACCGCCCAACCCTGGCATGCCCATGCCCCCCATCCTCTCCTCCAGACGGTCGGGCGAGACTAGGAGCCTCTCGTGGGACTTGCGAAGCGTCTGTGAGGTGGAGCTCTTGGTCATAGCCTTGTAGTACTGGTGCTGCTGGTTCTTGGAGAGTCTGGAGAGGGTGTTGCCCTCACCAAGTGCCAGGAGCTGGTCCTGGGACATGACCCTCCGCGGGGGCTTGTCGAAGGCGGGCTGGTACCCCAACGACTGGGCTGGCAGAGGGTAGGGGTTGGGGGTGGATGTAGGCACGTGAATCCGTGGCCGGGAGGAGTGGAAGGGAAGGGTGCCCCTGGCTCCGAGAGTGTAGTCACCGCCCCAGTGGAGGTGGTGCTGGGAGGAGTGGAATGACGGAGGGGCGTTGTTAGGCCGTCGCTTTGATGTGTGGTAGCCAGAGTAGTCGTCTAGATCTTTCTCTGTTTTTTGGGAGGGGTGGGGGTTGAGTAAAAAAAAAAAGAGGGAGGATGAAAGAAAGAAATGTTGAAATGACAGTTAGTGAAATTCATTTATTATTAGGTGAAACAAAGTGTTCAACATTTCTCTCCCTTAGAAGACTTTCCTTGGACTGAGCTCCCTGAGAGCCAATTTAAATGTGACCTTTAGGCAACCGTGACAATCCCCCAATGCATCCTCCATATAATCTAGCTTTCAGGGGCCCATTCTATAGACTATAGCAGCCTACATTAAGGCACATCGAAAGGTAATACATCGGACACACATCCTCGGCTGCTGCCTCTCGCCTGTTATGCCTTCTTCCACACACACACACACACACACACACACACACACACACACACACACACACACACACACACACACACACACACACACACACACACACACACACACACACACACACACACACACACACACACACACACACACACACACACACACACACACACACACACATCTCTGGAGCTCTCTCTAGCCACCGCCTCCAGTTGCCTTCCTCCCAGCAGCGGCTGCCACCCAGACATCCAGCCCTCTCTCCGGGCCCCCGCCCCACTGCCCCTCCCCCACCGCTCCCCTCCTCACCGAGCTTCTTCAGGGAGCTGTAGCGGTTGATCTCAGGTTTCATGGCCACCTCGTAGGAGGGGGGCAACTGGGCCAGGTTGTGGAAGGAGTGCGAGAAAGGGGGCTGTGGATGTAAGTGCAGGCCGGAGCTGTTGTTGTGCTTGCTGGTGAGGAGGGTCCCCGTGGAGGCTAGCTGGGCGTTGTTCATGCGGGGCACGCGCTCTGGAAGAGGAAGAGAAGGAAGACATAGGAGAGCATCAACCAGGGACCTAACACATACAGTACATAGGGCTACATTTAGAATGACATGTTAACATAATACATATGAGTACATTAACCAGGGATCTAACACATACAGTATATGGGGCTACATTCAGAATGACATGTTAACATAATATATATGAGTACATTAACCAGGGATCTAACACATACAGTATATGGGGCTACATTCAGAATGACATGTTAACATAATATATATGAGTACATTAACCAGGGATCTAACACATACAGTATATGGGGCTACATTCAGAATGACATGTTAACATAATATATATGAGTACATTAACCAGAGACCGAACACATACATTATATAGGGCTACATTTAGAATGACATGTTAACATAATATAGTTAAGGACCTAACATAGAGTTCCTTCGGAAAGTATTCAGACCCTTTGACTTTTTCACTATTATGTTACGTTACGGCCTTGTTCTAAAATAGATCAAATAAACTCCTCAGCAATCTACACACAATATGCCATAATGACAAAGCAAAAACAGGTTTTTAGAAATTGTTTGATATTTATGAAAAACAAACAAACAACAGAAATACCTTATTTACATAAGTATTCAGACCCTTTGCTATGAGACTCGAAGTTGAGCTCAGGTGCATCCTGTTTCCATTGATCATCCTTGAGATGTTTCTAAAACTTGATTGGAGTCCACTTGTGGGAAATTGAATTGAATGGACATGATTTGGAAAGGCCTGATTGAGGGAGTGCTGCAGAGATGGTTGTCCTTCTGGAAGGTTCTCCCATCGCCACAGAGAAACTCTAGAGCTCTGTCAGAGTGACCATCGGGTTCTTGGTCACCTCCCTGACCAAGGCCCTTTCCCCTGATTGCTCAGTTTTGCCAGGCAGCCAGCTCTAAGAAGAGTCTTAGTGGTTCCAAACTTCTTCCATTTAAGAATTATGGAGGCCACTGTGTTCTTGGAGTCCTTCAAAGCCGCAGAAATGTTTTGGTACCTTTTCCCAGATCTGTGCCTTGACACAATCCTGGTTCGAAGCTCTACGGGCAATTCATCCTCATGGCTTGGTTTTTGCTCTGACATGCAGTGTCAACTGTGGGACCTTATATGGACAGGTGTGTGCCTTTCCAAATCATTACCAATCAATTGAATTTACCACCGGTGGACTCCAATCAATGGAAACAGGATGCACCGGAGTTCAATTTCGAGTCTCATTGCAAAGGGTCTGAATACTTATGTAAAAAAGGTATTTCTGTTTTTTATATTCAATAAATTAGCTACAATTTCTCAACCTGTTTTGACTTTGTCATTATGGAGTATTGTGTGTAGATTGCTGAGGATTTTTTATTTTAATTTAATCCATTTTAGAATAATGCTGTAACGTAGCAAAATGTGGAAAAAGTCAAGGGATTTGAATACTTTCCGAAGGCACTGTATATATATGAGTACTTTTACAAGGACCTAACACACATAAGGTAGGTAGCTACATTAATAATGGGCCAACATGTATAAGTACATTTAAAATGGCCTTGCATTTAAAGGTACATATGCAATTGACGAAACGTGCCAATTCCTCACAAATTATTAGTCTTAAAGAACTGCTGCCAATTTGTCATTTGTACGTTTTCAAGTCATTCTAGGACGAGTATTACAAAGGTCCCTTGAGCTAATATATAAAACAAGCCAAGATGAGTGTCTCACACTTTGGTCACTGACCATGTACAATAATGGGCAATGACTGCCAATAATGTCTTTCTACCCACTGAGCGAGCACACGGGAGACATTGACCACTGTGGAGTAACACGCGCAGGCTTCGGTAAGTGCAGTAACACACTCAAGCCCAGGCCCACAGTGTAAGTAAGCACGCTTACAACACAAACAGATACAGTACATAGTGCATGCTGAGACACTTGCGAGGGTGACACACAGAATGAGTGGGAGCAGTGAAACGGCGACTGTGTTAAGACAACAGCGACTGTGTTAAGACAACAGCGACTGTGTTAAGACAACAGCGACTGTGTTAAGACAACAGCGACTGTGTTAAGACAACAGCGACTGTGTTAAGACAACAGCGACTGTGTTAAGACAACAGCGACTGTGTTAAGACAACGGCGACTGTGTTAAGACAACGGCGACTGTGTTAAGACAACAGCGACTGTGTTAAGACAACAGCGACTGTGTTAAGACAACAGCGACTGTGTTAAGGAAACACACCCAATGGTACATATACAACACCAGACAGACGTTTCATGAGGCCAACTCACACACCCGCCGGCTGCGTTAGCTAGTTCGGCTTACCCATAGTAGCCGAGTGTTTGGGACTGGAACCAGACACCTGGATAAAATTGTGGTGCAAGTTGCCAACTGCAAGAGAGCACAGCGAACACTGATGGTACTGCCACTCGTATGCGTGTGTGGTGGTGTGTGTGCTGTGGGATTACATGAAGCGTGTTTAAGAGTGCGAGTATGTTGAACGTGACCCCATACAGTCAGCATTACTAGGCTATTGCATCCGCCACCGCTCTCCACCATCATCACCGTCATGGTTCATATATCTGAAACAGGCTATTACTGTATTTCAACGTAACAGCAGTGTTATAAGAGTGTTATTATACCAACAGTGTTATAACATTGTCATTACAGTGTTGTTATTGTCCCATGCTTTCTGTGGCGTCACTCACTGCGGTTGTCTTTGCTCTGGAGCACCGGGGTGTAAAGGTTCTTGGGGGGACGACCGAGGATGTCGCCGGTGGTGGCGGTGGTGAGGACGGTGCTGTTGTTCCTCTCCCCCTGTTGGACTGGGCTGGCCTGACTCCGTAGGATGTCCACCAGGGCTCTGGGAGAAAGAGGAGAGAAGAGAGGAGGGGAATGAAAAATCATAGACAAGGGCGAGACAGTAGAATAACATTTTTAAAAAGATGTAGTATGTAAATGTGTTACTTGTTCGTTGAATGTGGTTCAGTTTCATCACCCTTTTGGGTCTGTGGCTTGTGACCTTAGTGAAACTCAGTAATGTGCTGAATTTAAGACTACAGCCCACTGACAGATCCACGTACACCCGTATGGTCATTTTCAGACACTGCTTACTGATCTTCTGTTCAAAGACACTTGTCCGTTCTTTTCTCACCTGGGCATGTTGATGTCTCTGTTCCGGGGTCGTCGGGATATCTTGTGGAAGGCCACCTTGATGCCCACGGCCACCACCAGGGTGACGGAGATCACCCCGCCGATCACGTACGCCGTGCTGTTGCTCTGCTGCTGCAGCTGCTCCGAGTCTGGGTCACCCCGGTTCCCCGGCGGCGGGGGGTTCGTCGGCGGTGTGTCGAGCCACCCGGGCGACTTGTAGTTGTTACATGACTTCTGGTCCAGGCGGCTACGCTGGTGGTCACAACAGTAGCGGTAGTGGCAGGTGCCGCAGCAGTAGATGTAGGTCCCCTTGGAGCAGTTGAAAGTGTTGTCCAACTGGCCCATGACGTCGTAGTAGGCCCGACACACGTCCACATCCACCAGGCGCCGGGGGGGTGGCGCTACCTGGGCGGCCCCCAGCGGAGGTTTGAGGGCGTCAGCTGCCGTCATGTTCTGAGGGAGCTTGGTTTGGGGGAGGGGCTTTGGGAGCGTTTCGGGTTCTTTCGGCTCACCGTCCTGAGCGTCCTCCATTTCAGCCGCTTTAGGCGCCACCTTTGGCCCCCCCGGGGGCGGCGGCATCAGTTTGTTCCCAAAACCGGTGAGGAGGAACAGGGTGGTGCCGCTGGGGCCGCCGTAGGATGAGCGGCGCTCTGTGGTGATGGTCACGGCGGAAAGGACGAGGCCGGACACAAGGGAAAATATGAGGGAGTTGCTGAACATCCTTTTGTAGGTTCTAGGCCTCATTTTTTCAGCGTTTCTGAGCCAATTCAAAAAATAAAAGGCCCGTCAAGAATTAAAATATGGAGGTCCTCCTCCAAGAGGGATAGTGTTCTCCTCTCCTTCCTTCTTTGAATTTCACTTACGTGTTAAGTGTAAAAAATGTAAAGGCTTACACTCAGGACTTCAGCCTAAATACAGTAAACTAATCCTTTGTTAGTGCTTCCATGTACATTACATACACTAGTGTGGAGGTTTTCACTTAGTTGAGTGATTTTTTTGTTTGTTCAAGCAATAAGTGTGGCATGTCACGTCTATGTATTTATGTAAACATATCTCTCAAGCTCTCAATACAAATCTATTGTTGTTCATAAGCAGCTTATATCAACTCTGAGGTTATATATTTCTATGTTTTAGGCCTATACTGTAGCCATACTTGTGAAAGGACTATTTGAAGTTTGTCTCGACAACTTCAACTTAGCACACAGAATGATAAGGATGCTGGAAAATGTATAGATTGTAAACACCAGTCAACAAAGTGTTATTTTACAGAATGGTAAGGGGAAATGATGGGAGTTTCTTGATAATTGTGTGGTCTCTACTGTGCAGACCTCACTAAAATGGCAAGTAGGGGTTGTCTTTCTTTGTGATAGGCAGTATTGTCTTGTAAACAAAAATCAATGTGTAAACGTTTCAAACCCTTCGGAGTCGTTTGAACTCAACTGACCTATGGCACAATGTTCTGAATAATGTAGCTAGCGAATCCTCTTTGAAGGGAAGGTGTACTCTGTAAACTTTAAGCGTTAACTTTTATTTGAGTACTTTTCACCTACGCTTAGTCCTATTATCACTGGAATTGGCACATCAGTTTTCTGTTGTAGGTATTTGACCGCACAAACCTTTCTGTAACACTTGAGTCAAAATCCATTTCTAGCTCTTTGCGTGAATTGTAAACAATTTTGCTGGCAGCTTTAGGTGTCTGTACTTCATCATATCAATACATGTTCTCGAACAGATTTGGTACTGTTTATTAACAGCGTTAGCTTGCTAGGGACATTCCCTCTGCACTGAACTGTCCATTTGTTCACAAATAAACTCTTAAAATATTTAGGGAAAGGAAATAGAGGTCGGGTGGTCAATTGAGGAAATATTATTCAGAGAGATTTGAGATTCTTAATTCGGACTCAAATACAGCGGTCAGAAAGTCTACAAGGTTTGCACTATGAGACAAGGACCGATCACAAAGGCCTGTCATGAGGTCCGGGGAATGTGGGTACGGCAGAATTGGACCGAGCAGCATATATAGTTGATACAGACCGGGACCACACAATTCACACCTAACTTAGTGAGAAAGGGAAAACTAAGATATAACACAGTGAGTGACGGACCAAATGAATAAAGGCAGCCGGAGATAGTACAACAATTGTTTGATGAATTAGGAAAATGTGAGAGAGGGAAGGAGGGACGAAATGGGGCTAAGGATCTATGTGCGTTTGATCCCCTTGCGTGAGTGTCTCTGCTCTGAGTTTAACTCGGCCCAACAGAATAGAACGAAGGTGGGCTTGGGCCCGGTTCTGGCAGGACAGCGCGGCTCTGCCCACAGAACAGACATGAAAATGTCTGGATTCATTCGTTCAATGCAGAATATGTGGAGGAAATGTACACTACGAACGGTCACTTTTCAGCCTAACCTAACCTGGGCTGATGACTACAGATACATAGTAATTGTGACCTAAGAAAGAAACGTAGAACAATCTAATGTGAATAGCTTTATAAGCTATTTTCTTGTAAATCAAATGGATATGGTATCCTAGTATCATATAATCTCTTCACTGTATCCCTGAATGTATGAGCGCGCCTATAGTTGAAAGTCAATATATGAGGTGTTGTCAGTACAAAGAAATCTTCAACTTAGTGAGATGATATTTTAAAATGTTTGGTCATAGTATGGCACGTCTAATATGGCTTCATTGATTCTTTAGTACGTGTTCAAGTTTATCTCTTTTGATAGACAACATCAATACGCTCAGGGGCTGTGTTGCATGTTTTGAGAAAAAAAAGAGAACAAAGGTTTGAATATCATTCGGGTTAAAAGGAAAAGGGGGCTTTTCAAATTGTTTAATGTGGCGTTGCCTACATGCGCTGTATGGGAGAATGCTGGAGAGATTCTGACAGAAAATAAGAAAGAAAATCGAGGAGCGATGGATAAGCAAATGAGCGACAGAATAGCAGCAAGGTCAATGTATCTTGTTATATGTGACTTGTGTTGCACATCAGTCAGTCAAAGCCCAGTTCGATTGATCGCTCTGGGGCTGTGCTGTCAGAGCCCGAGTAAATTTGTGAGTTAGCACTGCTTACCATGTTCCAGCTAATGCACTACCAACAAATGCAGGCCATCCATTAAAGATTAGTTTAAAAAGCACTTTGGACCAATAATGCACTATTCATTCAAATCTGAAAGATTATCGGAGCAGATTTTTATTTTTAACACTGATGTCGGAAAAGGAATGTACGTTTAACAACTCTCCACAACGTGGTTCTAACTACTTTTTAATTGATATGTTTTGCGTTCATGTATGCAATGGGCTTCAATGCTATTCTGATGTAATAGGGATCTGAAATGTGTATTTTATGTGTTAGGGAGACTAATTAAAAATGCGTATTTTGAAAAACAGTCTATGCAAATGAAGGTCCAAAATCCCCCCCCCCCCAAAAAAAAAGAAAGAAAACTAAAAAAGGAATGTAGAAAGACCGTTGTAATTAGCAAACACCCTCTGGATCAAAACAGGGTAGAACATCCCCCTTAGTTGTTCCACCTGGCCAAGAGTGATGATGATGTAATCCAGGTTTGAAGTTCTTTTTGGTTCTTTGCCCTTTACAAATGTCTTCGACTTCTTTATTTCTCAATTGACACTGCAATGAGAAGAAGAGAGCAAGCTGATCAATGGATGACATTTTCTTAGTCCACAGTTTAGCCAAAATGGTTCTATTCTAGGAGAGTTAGGCACAAGACATACAATAGCAGTGGTAATACCAATATTGAACAAGCATACATGATTACTCCTATACATAAACAGTTGGCTAATACCTGAAATAAGCAGTAAATAGCAAGTGCTAACATTCCCTCTGTTTGGCTCATTTCTATTCATATTTCAGATTACGTGATATCCACGGTGTAAAAATGACAATGCATGTTGCATTATTGCATTCATTTAAAACCAACAATTGAGTTGATTCTAATCATCATACTGTCAACAAATCTGTAACATAATACGATTCGGAAAAGCTCATCCTTTCACACCAGACCTTGAATATCCCAATCGTAGACACCTGAGAACCATCGTCTCATACACTCCTTCGTTAGATAAGGACCCGCGAGATCCCACTACACTAACATCAACTTTGAGAGAATAGACATGTTTTGACTTCAACATAAAACACCTCGATGGGACATGATGACGAGAGACACCATGTGGCTAGTACTGACACCGAGAGACGAGTGTCAGGGGAGAAGATTAGGTCTCATGGTGAAGACTAGGCCTCGAGAGGAGAGAAAGGAGGAGAGAAGCAACAGATGTGAGCAGAGTGGGGGGGGGTTGCCCTGAATGAGAGTATCCTGTCGAGATGAGAAGAGGAAAACAGGGAGCAATGCTGGGTTGGGGGCCCTAAAATTGGAGTCTCTTGTGCTGGAAAGTTAAGGGTGCCTTTCAAATCAGTGACTGCCCTGGGGGTCCATTTCCATTATGTCTCCTTGATGCAGCAATTAAGAAGCTACTGACGACAGCTGATCTCCTCGAATGTGAAGCTTTCTAGGCAAACACATCGTTTCGACAGACACACCGCTCGGCCTGGCCACAAATAGTGAGATGTTTATGAGTCTGTTCGGGTGCATATGGAACAGAGCATTCCCAACATATATGCTGCCTGAGCATCTGCTGATGCCTGGCCCTGCCGAGCACAGGTCTTAAAGAGACAGTGTAAACGCTGACACACAGCGTGTTAGCTCTACACTGACCCCCCCTCGCTCCCACTTCCCTCCCTCCCGCTCTCTCTCTGCCAGTGAGTGGGCTTGAGCAGGCTCTCTCAGAATAGCACTGCAGCATTGAACGAGAGAGGGAAAGAAAGTGAATGAGCAACACTGTCCACCACTGTTCTCTCTATACATATATATATATATATACATACGTCTATTGTCTTATCAATGCAATTCGTTGTACAATGGGCTTTGCTTCACCTCTTCTCCTTTCCCAAAGATCTCTCCATCTATCTCGCCCTCCTCCTCCCATGATGCTCAGTGTCAGATGTTTGTCCAGCTCACTGCTCCATCCATCCCTCCCGCCGTCCATCCATACCCAAGCCTACCTTTTCTCCCTGTCTTTCCCTGAACTGAAGCATGCTGGTTCTTAACACAGTGCACTAGGACAGTGAGCCTTTGTAATTAGGTGTCAGCATTCAAAGGCCTCCGAAGACAAGACATCATGAATTATGGAAGCAACGTAATTACCGTAGACCTATTACTGACTCCCTTGATAGTGAACGATAATTACCTTTAATACTGGGAAATGCCATAATATAGTATAAGTGCACAATTATGAACAATTAATGAACTATTGTGGCTGTGTCCCAATGTGCCATATCATGTAGCATTAATTGAGCCTAGTCTATAGACTATTTGTGTGAGATTATATATGGACAAGACTCCCACAGCTGAGGTTTTGGGCAGCAAACAGGTGACTATGTGACAATGTTGTCAAAGCAAAACCATTTCCATTCTAACTTCTGCACATGAGCGACCATGAACATTATAGCACGGTTGGTGTGTCGACATTTGCATTCGTGTTGCATAGTGTGGTAGAGGCCAATTCACACACTTCCATTTTCCATTGATGCAAGGGGACTTAATTTATGGGGGAAACGGACAAGACAGACACAAAATGGGAGGGTATGTTATGGTGGTCGAGGCGCAAAGAGCGAGACTTGTTCACGTGCACATTTTATTGGGCAATGTTGCAGCACTAAACAGAAACAAAATGAAGGAACGTCTTACCTATGTGTCGCTGGTTGTATTCAGAATGGCAATACGATGATGATCCTTATTTAGATGCGGCCGTCAGGCCCGTCACCATGTTTATTTGAAATTAAACTAGGAACACATATTGCCGCACATCAATTGTTGCAGATTGATGCCAATAAAAGAATGCAAATATGCATTGATCAAAAATGGCCATACACTATGCTGCATCACAATAAAAGCGCATAGATTGGAGTTCACAGGCGTATGCGCTCGTCTCTTTCAAATTACACCCAAATTGTATGTCTTATGGTCAAAATAATTGTTATATAAATAGGATAAAATCTGCACTCAATTAATAATTTACTTCCATCCTAAATTGCGAGAATCATGTTAATCTATCCAGTCGAATGAGGTTGTGGAAATCCGTTTCAAGCTTTGAAGTTATGCAAAGAGGAGAAAATGATTCAGATGTTGTTCTTAAAAAGTGTTCAAAAGATAGCTTTACCGGTTGTCTTAGTCCATTCACCAACGTTGGATCTTTGTGATTCCCGGAAAATAATTGACCATGCCTACATTTTCATTGTAATTCCAGGTGAGGATGACATTAATTGGTCTCGAAAGACATTTTTCTCTGAATAGACATGTAAAATGGCACAATCATTTAAAAAACGAGAGGGAGCTCGTCTGAAATATGTTCTGCTATAATTTAGACCATCACATATTGCTATTTCCTTTTAGCGGTGACTATAATCCTCAATGCGCTCCCCCTTTGCTAAATAGGTTCTACCGCGTTGATGAAATTCGCAAAAAGTGATTGCTCTCACAAAGGTCCGCCACACTAGGTGCTCATTCATTGATTGGCCAATATGGTATTTTTCTACGTTTCCATTTGTTAAGTGGAAATAGTATCTACCAATCGGTGACACACTTTATTCCCAATGAGATATTTTTCTCCAGGAACCATTGGTTTACAACCGGGGATGGAATGGAATAGTTTAAATGCATGCGACAAGAGCGAACAATCAGACACTTTCAAAAGGGCCAATTTGTCTTTTCAATGTGCCGAACAAAGCTCATTGCAATTAACAGTGGAATGTTTAACTCCTAAAACACTAGCAGAGTGATGGGGGGGTTACACTGCTTTACAGTTTTTCATGGGGAATAGATGGAGAAGGAAAAGTCTATGGTAATGTAGTGACATTAGTTGCCTTGACAATCGTGTCCCTGTATTTCGGCAAATTATTAATTTGATGGGAATTAGTAGATGCTTGTTTCCTTCCCGAGTCATTGCCCCATTCACTAACTTCTAATTGTCACACAAACTGTTTCCAAAATCTCTCAGGCATGCCTTCCTCCGTGACATAAATTACAGTATCCTGTGTGCTACATAAAATAGAACCGAACAGAGACGATTAGAAAATAATATGCTTCAAAGGCTCCCAAAAAGTCCAACATTGGGGAATGCATGATTATGTGACAGAGGCAGCTAGTTCAATCATTGTACCAGAACAGGAGCAGGACTGCATGGCGTCTGGGGCCTCACAGATGGTCTTCTATAACATGGCACATGGTGGCTCTTTCAGCCAGGGTTAGTCAACTGTCCTAATCACCACTTCTCGCCAGTGATTACTCTGAACGTCAACATATCAATGAATTAACCAAACACATAATCAATACTGTCTCCAAAAGGCTAACAAATATGGAAATAGTCATTTTAACAACAAAGGTAATTGCTGACAGAAAGTTTAGCAAATTGCAACTGATTGAAATGTCCAGAGACTCACTTTTCACTCCATAAAAGCCATTTGAAGACAGGCTAAAAGAGAACCCCTGTGAACCAGCCACAGGAAATGCTCCCCACCTGAACAGGAAATAGAGAATTCTCAGCGGTATCTACACAGTCAATGGGCAAGCCCACCCATATGAAGCTGACAGGGTGTTGGTGTTGAGTGACTGCACCTCACAATGATCATGTGTAGACTTCGGGCAATGTGTTACAATGTGTTGTTTAGTAGTATTACTCTTAGATTCAAATAAAGAGACATGTTTGGCTAGTCCTTGATGGCATTACAAGAGCCTGTTGGTGGCTATGCCAAAATGATACTGGAATACAGAGTACGTTGGTCGAAAGCGTACTGTAATGGAAGTTAGTAATGGCTGACTTATTACTCATTTCAGGCTTTGGGTCAAGCTTATGAACACGCCCCCTTCTGACCCAACATCCCCCAAGGGTTCATTTGATTGGGTTTTTGCTGCGGAATGTCTTTTTAATTTTTTTATTTATTAGACTGCATTAGTGACAGTCCAAAGTATTACACAGTAATACAACATGCAGAATGCATATTTTGGGGTGTAACTACTAAGCATATGGATGTATACAGTATATGAACCATTGAACAAATTAGTATTAAAGGATCCAATCTAGGTCACTTGGAGACAGAGAGATAACAACAAGCTCCCAGATGTGACGTGAGAGAGAGTTAAGGCATAAGGAGCCTTTCCTTGCCACTTGCGTCACTTCCTCCATTCCACGTCTAGAGGGCAAAAGAGAAGTATCGTCACTATCGCTATGCAGGTCTCTCAGTAGTAGACCTGCCAGAACTCTATTCAGTCAACAGAGCAGGATGACTCAAAGTGTCCTCTGGACAGGATGGAGTCAGAGTGCGTCACACACACACACACACAAACACAAACCAACTTCAGATACACAGGGCCAAGCATTCCTTGCTCTCAAACATCTTCAGGCGGTAGTCTACGACCAGGTAAATCATGTCATTCAGACAATAACAAAGCTCTCTACACTGCACTTTGTGGTGCACAGCTGAGGAATGGAGATGCAGAAATGTAGCCATTTCATATTCATAGACAGAGCTATTGATGCAAGGACTGATCATGACCTTGAGATCAGATGTATCATTTTAACCATGTTGAGGATATATGCAGTGCATTCGGAAAGTATTCAGGACCCTTCCCTTTTCCCACATTTTGTTACATTCAGTCTTATTCTAAAATGGATGAAATAAAAAAAAATACTCATCAATATACAGTGGGGCAAAAAAGTATTTAGTCAGCCACCAATTGTGCAAGTTCTCCCACTTAAAAAGATGAGAGGCCTGTAATTTTCATCATAGGTACACTTCAACTATGACAGACAAAATGAGAAAAAAATCCAGAAAATCACATTGTAGGATGTTTAATGAATTTATTTGCAAATTATGGTGGAAAATAAGTATTTGGTCACCTAGAAACAAGCAAGATTTCTGGCTCTCACAGACCTGTAACTTCTTTAAGAGGCTCCTCTGTCCTCCACTCGTTACCTGTATTAATGGCACCTGTTTGAACTTGTTATCAGTATAAAAGACACCTGTCCACAACCTCAAACAGTCACACTCCAAACTCCACTATGGCCAAGACCAAAGAGCTCTCAATGGACACAAGAAACAAAATTGTAGACCTGCACCAGACTGGGAAGACTGAATCTGCAATAGGTAAGCAGCTTGATTTGAAGAAATCAACTGTGGGAGCAATTATTAGGAAATGGAAGACATACAAGACCACTGATAAATCCCAGAACCACACGGGGAGACCTATTGAATGACCTGCAGAGAGCTGGGACCAAAGTAATAAAGCCTACCATCAGCAAGGGCATTGAAGATGAAACTTGGCTGGGTCTTTTAGCATGACAATGATCCCAAACACACCGCCTGGGCAACGAAGGAGTGGCTTCGTAAGAAGCATTTCAAGGTCCTGGAGTGGCCTAGCCAGTCTCCAGATCTCAACCCATAGAAAATCTTTGGAGGGAGTTGAAAGTCTGTGTTGCCCAGCAACAGCCCCAAAACATCACTGCTCTAGAGGAGATCTGCATGGATGAATGGGCCAAAATAGCAGCAACAGTGTGTGAAAACCTTGTGAAGACTCACAGAAAACGTTTGACCTCTGTCATTGCCAACAAAGGGTATATAACAAAGTATTGAGATAAACTTTTGTTATTGACCAAATACTTATTTTCCACCATTTTGGTTTCATCTGACCATATGACATTCTCCCAATCTTCTTCTGGATCATCCAAATGCTCTCTAGCAAACTTCAGATGGGCCTGGACATGTACTGGCTTAAGCAGCGGGACACGTCTGGCACTGCAGGATTTGAGTGCCTGGCGGCGTAGTGTGTTACTGATGGTAGGCTTTGTTACTTTGGTCCCAGCTCTCTGCAGGTCATTGACTAGGTCCCCCCGTGTGGTTCTGGGATTTTTGCTCACCGTTCTTGCGATCATTTTGACCCCACGGGGTGAGATCTTGCGTGGACCCCCAGATCGAGGGAGATTATCAGTGGTCTTGTATGTCTTCCATTTCCTAAAATTCACTCCCACAGTTGATTTCTTCAAACCAAGCTGCTTACCTATTGCAGATTCAGTCTTCCCAGCCTGGTGCAGGTCTACAATTTTGTTTCTGGTGCCATTAATACAGGTAACGAGTGGAGGACAGAGGAGCCTCTTAAAAGAAGAAGTTACAGGTCTGTCAGAGCCAGAAATCTTGCTTGTTTGTAGGTGACCAAATACTTATTTTCCACTATAATTTGCAAATAAATTCATAAAAAAATCCTACAATGTGATTTTCTGGATTTTTTTTCTCATTTTGTTTGTCATAGTTGGAAGTGTACCTATGATGAAAATTACAGGCTTCTCTCATCTTTTTAAGTGGGAGAACTTGCACAATTGGTGGCTGACTAAATACTTTTTTGCCCTACTGTATGTAAATGTGATATTTTTGTATTTTCTATTGCTAACATTTCTAAAAACTTGTTTTTGCTTTATCATTATTTGGTGCTGTGTGTAGATTGACGAGGGATTACAAAATATATACATACATTCTAAATGTAACTTAACGAAATGTGGAATAAGTCAAGGGGTCTGAATACTTTCCGAATGCACTGTAGTGTTTGTTTACAATTAATTGTTCACAAACATTGGAGTAAAACAAGCTTGTATTTTGGGTACAGATGGTGTAGGGCAGAACTTAACTCTTGAGACATTTAGAAGTTTAATTTTTCAATAATCAATGGGTAGATTGTACAAGTACAAATGGAGCAACTGCAGATTGCCCCATGAAAGAGCTTGTCCTTACAGGCTTGCTGCAAGTCTTTTCACGCTGCTTATTAGTGCATATGCCATGCATAACCCAGAGCAGCGCAAGTTAAGTGCCTAAGCCTAGCATCAGCACGCAGTGTTCCTAAATCTGGAACAGCAGGTAACTGCTTCTATTGTTACCTCGGTAGACACCTATTCTCTCTGTAGAATAGAGTACCCTACTCAAGTTTTAAAAAGCACCTGTCAATCTTCCATCAAACGGTAGAACTATCCCATGAATATTGCATTGAGTCGTAATCCGTTTTAAGGTGTGACCACGTGTATTGCTTAGAACATAAAAAGTGGAATCCATGCATGCTTATGACAAGTCTTGTAATACATTAGAACTGCATCATACCTGCTTTTAAGTTAAATGTTACCACTTCAACCATACAATTTCGGCTGCCCCCTCTGTTTCTTTGTATTTACATTGCTCCATTGAGCGCCTAGGTTTTCCTCTCCTTGTCTCAACATAACTTATGATAAACGCAGCACAACACAACATATGGTAGCTGATGTGTTCAACAACAAGATGGCTGCTGAGGCTCTCTTGGGAGACTGGCCCTGCATACACTACATGTGGTAAATGTAAATGTCATGTAGCATTCAGTACACCTATTGGACCAACAATGTGTATTGTAAGATAAAAGGAACTGTATTACTGTAGTAATACTGTAGCACTATTCGAACAAGTAATAATATATTATACCTGTCTGGTTTAAAATACCCCAGAAGCTTTATCAATATGATAAAAAAATCAAATAAAAATACTTCTGAAAAGTAATTATTTTATTAATATTTTACAATCCTTTATTCATGGTTATGCTTCATATTTACTTAATTTTATCAGCTCCACTTTGCAAGTGTCATTGATCATGCTGTCCAGAAGACAACGGCAAACAAAAAGTAAAGGATGAAAATGACAGTCTATACAACACCCTTTTAGAGGGGGAGAGTTTCACATTTCAGCTCTGGTGGACTTCTCTTCCCTTCCGCTTGCCAAATAGGTAAAAGGTAACATTAAAAACAGCAGGCTCGTCAGTGAATGGTGCCCTGACAAGTTATTTTCTTTAAAAAAAATTAAAAAAAATAAAAAAAACTGGGTCTCACTCTTTCGGATTGAAATGCTTTCCATCTCTGAGATGACATACACAGGCAAACGAAAATGACAAATTTAAGATTGCACTCCAAACATTGGAGGATATTATTATTTAAAAAATTTAAAGCCTGAAATGAAACACATGGCCATTAAAAGGGATAGAAAGCCCTATTGGGGTGGACAAAAAAAATTGCCTGCGGTGTCGGTCTGATCTCTGTGGGGTTTTTGTGCTGCAATGGAGCTCCTGACGTGGTATATTTCCTCACATAATGATCCATCAAACACTTCCTGAGAAAAGGAAATATCTACCTGGAGGTTGAAGTGAATTTTGGAAGTGCAATCACAACTGATTTGTACATTATTATCATCAAAGTGGCGGGAACAAAAATAATGAAGTTATTACTAGGGCGGTCGAGTTTATTGTAAAAGCCCACCTCTCGGGTTAAAACACTTGTAAACATACTCTACAGACGAGACGCTTAAGTGCTGGTGTGGTTTCTGTTGCTGTTGACCACAGCAATATAAACGTAATGCTGTAACTTGGGATAAGAATGAATGGAGGGATGGAGGAGGGCTGGGTTACCATATTTTATTATAGCAGTCTTTATGGCAGTCTGGTCAATGCTGGGTGTACCCAAGAGGAAGCTATTAGTTTAACATTAGGGTGGGCTGGTGACCATGAAGAGTCTATTCATTAGGGCTAAAACATGGAGTCACCCCAAAAAGCCCTTATTGTAACATGGAAATGCTACCGTTTCCCCTCTAGTCTTTAGCTTGTGTCTAACCCAGCAATGACCTAGGACTGCTGTGAAATGCTTTAGGCTTTGGACCCACCCCCCTCTGACCCACCATCCCCCAAGGGCTCATTTGATTGGCCTCTCGCTTCATCTTGTCACTTTTTTTTTTTTAATTGGACTGCCATACTGCTGGGAATTAAAACAGATTTGACCAATCATCTTTGGTTCTCTCAAATGAGTGGTAGGTGAGTAAAAAAATAATAAAGGAGTGTGTTATCAACCAAACATTATATATATATATATATCTAAATATATATATATATAAATAAAAAAGGGATCCAGTTCAGGTAAGAGATAAAAAGCTCCAATCTAAATCAAAACTGCCTTATGGGAAAAGAGGGAGGGGTTTATCACTGTAGGGGGTGTGGCTTCGCAGGGCAAAGAGGGAGAAGCTCCAAATGCATTATGCTCTGCTAAGACTGGCTCAGTCTGGCGTCTGCATCCGTGCCTCTTCCCAGTGTGTTGAGTTCAATCCAGGAATGTCGACGGTAGTCCAACCTTCTTTTATTCTCCTCCTCTGCCTTATGTCACTGGAGGTCTCGGTCCTCAAGGTACCTGTACTCAAACGTGAATCCCTCCTTCTTCCGTTGTCCCCACTTCTCGTAGTCAAAGTAAATGTACGTCCCCTTTAAAATACATTGGAAGATGCAGTAATGTTATAGCGCACAAAAAGTAAAACAACAAATCACAGACAAACCCCCCCCCACAAAAAAATAATAATAATTCTGACCAATCTTCAAAGAAAAATACATTTTAACGGAGCATGCAACGGATAACATTGAAACATTTTGCAACGGAAAATGGAAATAAGTATTTATTATTGGTCAAGTCTAAGTAATCACTCTCATTTTCAATCCGTTTTCTTCCGTTTGGTATCCAATGAACACGTCCCCAGGTTGCGGTCCAAGGAGTCTGCAGTGTGTGGAGGGGTGCCGAACTCACCTGCTCAAACTCATCTGTGATGGTCTTGGGCTCCTCGTGCCTCTGGAACCACATCATGTACTTAGTGTGGAACCGCCACGACTGCTTCTTCAAGGCCTTGGCTGCCAGATACTGGGCCTTGGTGCCCTGCGGAGAGAACCCAGAAGGGAATCTGTTACTATTATGTGCACAATCATATCCATGACATGACATGGCTTGGCCTGAAGATTGAAAAGATGCAGACCGCCATCTTCAAAAGTAAAACCATAGAAATGATCAGCGTCTCAGTCGCACAGTCAAGCTTGTTTTGTCAAACGAACACACACACACACACACACACACACACACACACACACACACACACACACACACACACACACACACACACACCTCTAGGTAGTAGAAGATGAAGAACAGTGTCTCCGTGGACAGTCTCTGGTAGAACTCTACAGAGTCGGAGTGTGGGGGTGGCACCTGGTGGTGGAAAGGCAGGGTGGGACATGGGTTCCTCATCAGGTACTGCCTGGAAGACCAAAACAGTCACAATAAGGGATAAATACATGTAGTAACGCTGAGGAAAAATCTACACGCCTTTAGTCTCAAAAGCAACAATAAAGAAATTACCCAAATGTAGACCTGGGGTGAATCTCAAAAGTATTTTCCTTGATACCTCATGTCCTCTCGCTTTGCCAAAAATGTGAGAGGGAAGCAAGAAGACTTGAGATTCAACCCTGGAGACCTTTTTCAGATTGCGGCTCGGTTCGTACCTGATCCTCTCCGAGTCGGAGGGGTGGGGCATGTGCGTCCATGCCGATTCCTGCATGGCCTGCTGGTACAGCTGGTCTTTGGACAGGGGCACAGGCCCGAGTGGGCACACGCCCAGCGATGGGGGGATGCTGACCTCTGAAAGCGAGGGCTGCTGGGGGGCCGAGGGAGGCCCCGGGGGCAATGTAGTGCTGGGGAAAATGTCTGAAGCCACAGAGAGAGAGAAAGAAATAGTAATAAAAAAGGAGTCTGGTGTGAAAGCCCCCCCCAAAAGTAGCTTTATTGTCACATACACCGGAATAGACTATGGGAGGCACACAGTACTACATGGAACTCTATTCCACAACAAGTAACACATGCAAGCAGTAGAATCAGATTTTATTTTTCAAACATTCTTACGGAACCGCAGGGATTGCGAAGAGAGACACAGGCACACGCATACACACACGATAACATACACACACAAATGATTTTTTGTTGAAGATATGTGGTAGTAGAGTCGTGGCCTGAGGGCACTCAATGTGTTATGAAATGTATTGTAGTGTTTTTAAAATTGTATACAACACTGCCTTGATTTTGCTGGACACCAGAAAGTCAGCAGTTAATGGGGATCTATACCAAATACAAATTGGTCTCATTCCAAGACTGATCCACCACGGCCCAATTTTGAGCCTTCACATCCAGTCGGTTGCTTACCTGTGGTGAGGTGCAGAGGAAGCATCTCTTCCTCCATTGCTGAGCCCAGTGCCGCTCGTTCTGCCATAGACTTTAGAGTGCTCAGAGGCTCCTGGGGCTGAAAGAGAGGAAAGAGGTTAAACTGACTGGGTGAGAGATCAGGAAATCTGGCTTCAGGTTGAGTCCCAAGAAGATCTCCCTGTAATGGGCTCAGGGCAGGGCAATTACTACATGAAGCTACCCGTGTTTTTCCTCACCTTGCTTTCAGAGGTCTGTGTGTAGGAGAGTGGCCCGTTGAGCATACCGCTGCCTGGAAGTTTACTCTCGCTGTAGGAGGGCGAGGGAGAGCTGGTGGGAAGAATCATGGGCCCTAAGAGGCTGGGGCCACTGTCTTTACTGGGAGGGTGGGAGAGAGGAGAGACATTGGTTGATGTGCTTTTTCACATTGTACAGTGAGAGTCACAATCCAAGACACTATAGGACATTTCTTTATTATATTTGACTCACGGCTGATTGGTGGTGGAGGTCAAAGACGAGGGTTGGCTGCTTTGTAATTGGCTGGCACTATTGAGGGCGGAATCGGGTGTGCTGTCTGCTACTACAGCACTGTAACCTGGGACAGAGGAGATTGAGAGGGAGGCTTACAAACTGAATCAGAACTCGGATAATACATAGATAGATGATATACATTTGGTTTGCTCTACCTTATCTGTACAACCCAACGCTGGGTTGAACAACTACTACGGAACTAAACAAAATACCCAAATAAGGGCATGGATGGATACAACCAATCAACAACACAATATAAGTGGATGGTAATTCAAGCTTACTAGTGCTACCATTCTGCTTCTGTCCACTGGGTGGCCTTGTGATCGCCGTGCTTGGCGCGCCTGAACCAGAGTTCCCTCCAATGCTTCCTATGGCTCCCAGGCTGCTTCCAGGGGACAGGCCTCCTATGGGACTGGAGGCCACCAGGGGAGGGCCCTGGACCGCCAACTGCCCTGAGCCAAGGCCGCTTAGGCTGAGGATCCCACCGCTGACACCAATTGCACAGGGCGCAGAGCCCAACAGGCCCGTGGATCTATCGCTGACAGTGTTCCCGCCCATCGGTCCCACTGTGCCGGAGTTAGGGCTGCTACTGCTGACGCTTTTCCCTGCTAGGGGGCTTCCGATGGTTCCGGAGCCTGCTGCTGCCGTGGCGTAGGGGGCCGAAGTTGAGCCCGCCAGGAGCCCGGCCATGGTGTTTAGGGATGCTGGCATCCCCGACAAGCCAAGGCCCGACATCTGGCTGACGGCCGGTGACCCCGTAATGCCGCCTTTACCAAGGCCCAAGCCCAACCCAAGCCCCAAGCTGGAGGACGGTGATGGCCTTGACGGAGCATGCAACTGGGTGTTGGGCGTAAGTGGGGGGAGGGTTGTGCTAGAGTTGGCGGGTGAGGAAGTGGAGGGGCTGGGGAGGAGGAGGTTGTTCGAAGGGTTGGAGTTGGAGGGGGCGTTGGAGGAGATGACTGAGTTTCTGGCCTGCTGGGTATGGTAATGCTGCTGCAGTTGGGTAGCGTCTCTGTAGCTGCCAGAGTTGGAGAGGAGACCTCCCATGTTGCCCAGGAGGCTGTTGCCCCCAGTGACAGGCAGGCCAACCCCGGCAATGGTCGCCAGTGAGGATGAGGAGGCTCCCGAGGAGGCAGAGGATGAAGAGGAAGAGGATGAAGAGGAGGAGGAGGACAACGACGAAGAAGGGTTGCCGTTCTTGATAGGCGACTGAAATTGTATAAAAGGCATTACTTCAAAACCACTCCTGGTGCAGCACAGCTGAAAATATATAGATGGGAAGTTGTGACATTTTTAAGACCATAGACCCAAATCAATGCAAGTGACTCATACACAGCACTGTTAACATTGGAATTCATCACACCTGACCGACTTCACTGTCTGTCGAACGTCCCCTTTTCTTGTCATCTTCAGAGTTCTCCTGGGGGGGGACAAAGAAATACCTCCTATAAGCACTCAGTCAAGACCATCTGTTCTAATTCAACGCAACACATGTTGTATCGCATGCAAACCCTATGTTTTGTACCAAAATCCATACAAGTGCTGTTCATATTAAAGCTCAACACAAACGTCAACATCATAATCCTCTCGCTTTCATCCTCGTTGCTCCAAACCCCCTCTGATCTGAGAGCGAGGGACCACTGAGCACCCACTCCAACCCAGGAACATTCAACATTCACCAGACCTAATTACAGAATGAGAGTGGGTGGTTCTAAAGAATGGGAGAGCAAGTAGGGGATACAATGGAGGCTGTAAAGTGAGAAGTAGCGGGGCGGGGGGCGTTCCCTCACCGTAGTGTAAGTTACGGACGAGGGAGGGATGGGCGAGGAGGAAGTGGTGGAGGTAGGCGTGCCGCTGGAGATCTGATGGAAGAGATCGTCGTCCAGGAGCGATTGGCCCGGCGGGGACGTGGCCACCAGCGACCCGGCTAGAGAGACAAGAGATGGATGGGGGGAGACAGAGGGAGAGGTAGCTACATAAAAACAAAAAGTTGCATATGGAAAAAGTTAAGTGGCAGTTATACAGAGACAACAGGAACAGAAATGATAGAATTTACAGCATTGTAATAACCAAGCTATGCAGACAATTACATTGATAGAAGCCACAATCACCAATATCAAAGCTGATCTATGCACAGTTTTTTAAAATTTTATAACCAAGCTATCATCCATTTGAGGCTATACATACTCCACATGCGGTCTAAGATATGCAGTACAAATGCAATATTCAGGAATAAACACACAAGTAGTGATGTCTAGACACAGTATGGATACTTCCGATACTCCATGGTTCTTTAAGGACCGGCTTAAGGGAAAACAATGTGTGCCATAGTGTGGGAAATAAACAAATGTTGGAACTTTGGGTGACCGTTTCCAACGACAGGATTTTTTCCTCAGGAAATTCAGCCTGCTTCATGTTGTGTTTCCATTGCCGTGATACTATGTCGTATCGATACTGCGTATCGCGACAACACCACGATGAAGCAGCACTTACGGAGCTCCTCCAGATCCAGGTCGTCGTAGAGGAACTCGTTCTCCTCGAAGTCGGGGTCCTGCGACGAGTCCATGTAGTACTCCACGTCGTCCTTGATCTTGCGGATGGAGTCCACCGGCAAGGTGTCGTTGTCCAGCATGCGCAGGATGGTCTCCAGCATCCGGATGTGGTACCGGTGCTTCTCGATGAAGCGCTTCAGCTCTTCGATGCGGTCCTGTTTCTATAGCAGAGATGCGCGTGTAAGTTGATGCTTAAAGCTCACTGTATGTTTCGGGCTAACAATCTCAAATGTGCTATATGTGTAGAGGCATGAAAGTGGAACACACAGATGGTAAAGTAGATGGTACCTACTTTACATTTTGGTGCATTGGGTAATGCAGCGTGCCGAGAAAATAAAGAGAGACATACAGGATAAGAGATGAATTTAAGAGTTAGAATGACAGCATCTGAAGAGAAAAGATTCAAGTAGTACGGAAGGAAACAGGGAGATAAGGAGGAAGATATGGAGAAGATAGCCAAATGGCGTGGCAAAAAAGACAATTGACCTCTTTGTCTCCCTTCTTCTTTCGAGTTTGGACTGAGAGGGACTCCACTTCGCTCTCAAACTGGTCCACCTGCATGTTCAGAGTGTCTATTGTATTCTGATGGGCGACAGGGGAGAGACACAGAGGTCATTCATGATTTACGCCAACACAACAGCCATAATCACACCACAACCACAAACTTTGTGGACCACACTTCACAATAATCTATTTCATAGGGGAAACTAGACGATACCAGTATTGCGATACTCGTTAGTACCGTGGCAAGGAAACAAAACACGAAGCAGATTTAATGCGAAGCCGATTTCCATGGAAGAAAAATGTGCGATACTGGTATCGTCCCAGCCCTAGAAACTATGCAGTAAAACAAAACAATCTACTTTGAAAGGCCTAGCATGCATGATGAAATCTCAAAGTCATTATTGTCACGTCATCAGACCACATTATTGAAATGTGCTCATGTGTGAAACAAATTCCCTTTGGGGTAAAGGTTTTCAATCAAAAGTAGTGCTCACCGTTAGCCAATTGCCGACCTCCTCTTTCTCCCTTTGGGCCGGGTCCACCTTCTGTGCCAGGCCCAGCCCCTCCTTCGAGTACGCCTTTGTCTTGGTCTCTCGCTCCACGATCTTGAACCGCTCCATTTGCTAAAGGGGGAGAGAGCAGGAATTGGTTTATAAATCCCTACAGATGACAGGTTTTCTTTTGACCATATGCTAGCTATGCCAGAGCCAAAAACGCTTGGCTTGTGAAATGTTCATGTCACATCATTGGACTAGTTGCCAATCAATGAAGGGTCATATAAGGGCATTAGGACGCGCCATAGCAAAACATTTCAAAAATGTTTTTCAACGGTAAACGAAAGGGAGTGGTTTTTTTTAATTGGTCAAGTTCAGATAATACCTCACCGTTTCAGACCTACTGAGCGTGTACCTGTTGGGCACTGTTGGTGGAGATTGAGACCGAGTCCTCACCAATTAAAGCCATCCAATATAATAGTTCAGGATGACTGTGGCAGGTGTACACATCCCCCAATCAGGCCAGTGATTACTTGTTGCAGGAATTTAATTACTCTGTTTTAATTCCCAATTAAAATTAAACACTCTGTCCATTCATAAGAATTTGTATTTTATAGAAATGGACAGAGCCCGGTCTTAAAGTCAAATAGCAGCCTTTATTCACAAGAGTACTGAACACAATACAGTTTACCACAGGTTATAAAGTGAAAATGATGTCATTAGTTCCAGTACCAACCACTCTCCTCCCACCCTGGTACAAAGGCAGTATCTCAAGCCTTCCCACATCGTCTCCCTACCAATTTAATATAATTTATGAGCCAAGGTCTTCTTGTGTAGATAAGCATTCTAGCCAGTCTGAAGATTTAGTTCATTCATTTCTACCAAGGAACAGACCGTCATTGTTCTAATCCTTGATTATATTTACACACATTATATTCAGTACTAGGATTAAGAAAGAAAATTCATACATATACAGTAACATAATACTATTCTGATTAGTACATCCTGGTTGAAATGTATACATAATTAGTCATTATAGATAAAAAAATTCCCTTAACATTACTAAGTTGAGACACCTGTATGTGCTTCCTTGTGCTAGTAACGCTGTCTACGCTCTCCTAGGTGTGCTCAGTAGAGGTTCCACAACCTCTGACTTCCACACGCAACAGAGTTCACTGAGATTTTGATGCATGCCAGAGGAGAATGCTTGGAGGCGTGTAAACCCAGCCTAAAAGCCAATTGATGCTTGGTCCAAAAATGTGGTCAGTGGCTCCCCATGGAGGGTGTGACGCAATCGCGGAGCCTCTAGAGGCATGCGGAGACCAAATTGAGCTCTGTACCGCATCACCGTGCGCCTCCCGAATTTTTTAACAATGCGGAGGGCTCCGTATAGCTCCGCATTGACAGGATTGGTTGACGGCACGAGGGGGACGGTCAGTCCTATATAAACACAAATTCACTTCCTTGACAACAGCTCTGCTCCGTGAAGCGCAAGAAGTATGAATGCCCTGACTTCTGCAGAGGCCTTATCCCTGCGAATGCTGCACGGCCAATACAGATGTCGGATTGATTATGCAGCGCCTTTTTTTAAACGCGCAACACTGTTTCAATGCATTGCCCTAGAAGTCAGCTGCCACTGTAAGTGTAGTAATATGCGTCGTCCCCACGAGCGTCCCAGCAACACCTTTGTACATAACATTGTAGGTCCCCCTGTGTTAATCTGTTAACGGCATAACAAGAAGCTAAATTAAAGCCCCGGCATGAAGCCTGTGAATGCTTAGCAGAGCGGTGAGTATATGCTAAATGCTTGTCGTTGCTGATGTGGCTAATTGTTCTCCTGAGGGGGAGGGGGGGGAGTCCTGGTTATGGATGGAGTCTCCGCTGGGGTTTTTATTCCGCCTCCGCACTGGTGTGGACTGCTGAATCCTTGATCAGGGTAGGGCTCTGCAGACCTGAAACCTAAAGTCTGCGTCCTAAATTATACCCTATTGCCATTTGGGACACAACCAAAGTGGCAAGCTACCAGGTGTCGCCAAATTATCTCAAGTTCCTAGGACCCTACCTCAATACTACAATACCTATCTCAAATACTGAGGGACGAACAAGACAGTCAGTCTTCAATAAGTGCTATGGAGCAACTTCCTTTGTTCATCATATCTGCGGACCATACATTGGGCTATGGTGATGCCGCCGTTTTCACTAACAGTGATCAGTTTAGTTTTCCTCCCTTGTTAAAGCAACGCAGATATTGTCTGAGTCTAGACGTTGAGCGCCAGCCTGGGGGGGGCAGCAAAAAAAAGGAAGCACATTATGATTCGATGCATTTCCATCAATGGACCCATGAGCACCAACGTGAAATTCATAGCAGGGTTGGAGTCAATTCAGGAAGTACACTGAAATTCCAATTCCAATTCTCTTCAATACTTTTCAATTAGGAACATTTCAAATTGCAATTGTGTTAACTTTCTGAATTGACTGGAAGTAAAATTAAATTGACCCCAACCCTGTATAAGAGCATGTCAAATGAAAGCCAAGAGTCTATATTTTGGGGCAAATGAAGGCATAGATACATTTGAACCATTTTCCAAGGCTTTGATTTCTGGATAAACAGATTGAAAAGGGATCTTAGAAAGCATCTATCAGAAAGTCTTAAAAGGTATTAGAAATGATAACACAATGTTGAAGTAAAGACCCTTGCCAACTAATATCAACACTTGTTAGCCTTGTGTAAGTTTAAGAAATATTGCCTGGTGCCTTGTAATTCAGTTACCAAAAACTCACATTTCTTTAAGATATTTTCTAATATTCCCTCCCATGAGGGAGGATAATGAAAGTTCACAGAAGTAACAAGTAATGGTAGACCTACCAATTATTAGTTATAGTGATTTTACTGATCAATTGTTTCTGAATTAAGTGGTTAAAACTTGGTAACGGAATTACCCTAAAATCAGTAACGGAATTCTTATGTTCAGCTCATAACAGTTTTCTTTGTCTTTCTGTTTTGTGGTCAAACCAAGAGTTTTAAAACAGTCTAACTCTGGACAACTCCTCACCCTCTCTCACGCTACAGCTTAAAGTCACCTCTCCCAGCTCTTACTGACACCTACCCATGAGCCCCCTCTTTCCATTTACTTTAACCAGAATCCTCACCCACTGAGCACCTACCAACACCGGGTGTCTATGGGCATTGAAAAGTAGTTGAAATTTGTTCGCGCCCAGGCTCTGTCGCAGCCGGCCGCGACCGGGAGGTCCGTGGGGCGACACACAATTGGCCTAGCATCGCCCGGTTTAGGGAGGGTTTTGCCGGTAGGGATATCCTTGTCTCACTAGCGACTCCTGTGGCGGCCCGGTCGCCAGGTGCACGGCGTTTCCTCCGACACATTGGTGTGGCTGGCTTCCAGGTAGAATGCACGCTGTATTAAGAAGCAGTGCGGCTTGGTTGGGTTGTGTTTCGGAGGACGCATGGCTTTCGACCTTTGTCTCTCTCGAGCCCGTAGGGGAGTTGTAGCGATGAGACAAGATAGTAACTACTAACAATTGGATACCACGAAATTGGGGAGAAAAGGGGGTACTTTTTTTTCTTTTTTTTTTACAAAAAAAAAGTAGTTGAAATTTGATCAGTCCACCCTGGCCTTGACGTCTACAGACGGACCGGACCGGGCCAAATCTGAACATATCAGAGACGCATGTTTTACAAGTTCGGACAGTATAGTACAGCGAGTACAGTACAATAAATACAGTAAAGAAAAGTAGTGTACAGTAGATTGTACTGAACTGTACTGAACTCTGCTCTACTGCACTGTGCTCTGCTGCAATTTCCAAACTTGTGAAACACGAGAATATCCATAATTATGCATTTCCGTGTCGTACAGATATGGGACCTATGATGTAATTCCATTGCCGGGTGGAAAAGCCATTTCACTTACTGTAGTTCAATAACAAAAATAGATTTTTCAAAACTCAAGATACTATGCCATAGCTGACACTGCATTCTTTCTGCAGACATATTTTAATCTTAATTCGGAGCAGATATGAATTTTTTGAAGACTTGGTCGCATAAAAACCTGAGATTTTAACCGTGAATCTATAATCAAAGTTTGCATGCTGACTCTTCTTCCACTAAATTAGTTTATGTACATTTTTCTGTGGAATATGTTGAAAGTAGTCCTTGTGCATAGAGGTGTATGCTTTGTTAAAATTGGAAATCAATGGGTTTTGCTTGGCATACATTTTAAGTGGCAAAAAAACTGAGTCAAAGTGCAATTTCATTATGTTGAATTGCCCTTAGCTAAGAACAGTGCCACAGGTGTGAAAAGCAGATGCTTAAAGAACTGCAGTAGACTCAATATAGACCAGGGGTCTGCAGCAGGCGGTTACGGCCCGCGAGTGATATTTATCTGGCCCTGCAAAGCAAAAATGTTGTTACATTAACTAAATCTGTACTCCCACAAAAAAAAGATATGTGATCATGTCGCAAGGTATGAAATTATTGTGATTTTAAAAATATTTTTGGGCATAGTTGTGGTCAATTTTCAGTGTACGAATTATGCCCCCCCGCCCGGCTGAATCTAGTTGCCTACACCTGATTTAAACCTTACTGCTAACAGATAATGGTATACACAATGAACATGGCTTTGACATGAATACTAACAAAGATAATATTAGCAAAAGTCACCACTGTTTGTTTCTGCATTTGTATTGGCCAACACCACAATTTAAAAAAGTCGCATCTTGATATCCAAGTGTCTTTTTCACCATTATCCCATGTATTTTTGGCTTGGTAGCACCACGTTTCAGGTCAACCAAAACCACACAGATGCTCACACTTAGATACGAGACCCTCGATAAAAAACCCTATTAAGACCCATAGGCTAAGATGACACATCCGTCTCATTGTGTTAGCAGGTGCTGTTGTTGAAGCAGGTGCTGTTGTCTGAATAACCTCAGTGCACTATGTGGCTTGCTAAGCCCTGCTAACCACAGGTGTTTATACCAATTGATTCTTCACTATGTGGCTAATGAACATGTCCCACACACTCACCGTCTCAATCAGTTTGCGATTCTCCACTAGCTGCCTTTTGTCTTTAATCTCGTTGGAGGCCACCCACGTCTTGATCTGGTCTCGAAGACGCTGGGGGATGAAGGTGAAGGAGAGGAACAAACGGAGAAAGAAAAATAAGTTCTCTTAGTGAAGGCATGCGGTGGCTTGCCCTGAAGTCAAGTATGGTTGACACGCACACACGTAAGCAAGCTTGGCTTGGGGTAGGATATGTCCACATGGTAACACATGGCCAAGTTAAAAAAAAAAAAATTTAAAAAATGCACACACAGACACTTTCACTTGGTTTTAAGGATAGCTGACCCTCCTATTTAATCATCAGCACATAGATGCCCTCTCGCACGTGAACACACACCCCTACCTGTGGTCAGGCGTAACCATATAACACTGGTAAACAAACATTTGAGGAACATCCCAAAACCATGTGCCCTCAAGCCACATAACAGTTAAGAGTCATAGGGTTGTCGGTGTCCCACCTGTAGTTTTTTAATCTCTTTCTTGAGGTCTGCTTCATACTTCTCCTTCTGGTTAGCGTTGGCTGCATTGTGAAGCTGTGTTTTGGAGGGGTACAGTCATAGAGTACACTCAGACAATCAGTATCTTTTCCCAAACATGTTTCATATAGTCTTTGTAAACAAAGTAAACCATGTAGCCTATAGCTTCAAAATGTGTCTAAAACTAGCGTATCATGGACTGTCAGTCCTAGCAACCATAGCTCAGCCTCCGCCTAGAAATTTGAGTGACATTCATTCCCTCCAGTCCCATCCCTCAACTTTCCACCAAAGCAAGTGCAAATGGGCCGAAACGCAAACTCGGGAGTGGGCCTTTAAACCTTGTTCTTCTTTGGCTATACAGAACACACTAACAATAGGTCTCCTCTCGATCCCCACGGCCGTGAATAGGAAAGGCTACAACCCCACCAAACAAATGCGGTATCGAAGAACCCTGCATATACAACGGATGTTAAACGTTAATCATTTGGTGGAGCTTTCTAAGGTCAGCACAAAACGTTCCAACAACCAACGTGTCAGGGTGGTAAGCACTTAACATGCATACAGTTCCTTCAGAAAGTATTCACACCCCTAGACTTTTTCCACATTTTGTTGTGCTACAGCGTGAATTTAAAAAAGGATTACAATTGGCCTACACACAATACCCCATAATTTTTAAAACAAATTAATTACAAATGAAAAGCTGAAATGTCTTGCGTCAATAAGTATCCTTTGTTGTGGCAAGCCTAAATAAGTTCAGGAGTAAAAATGTGCTTAACAAGTCACAATAGGTTGCATGGACTTTGTGTGCAATAATAGTGTTTAACATGATTTTTTGAATGACTACCTCATCTCTGTACCTCACACATACAGATAATTGTAAGGTCCCTCAGTCAAGTACTGAATTTCAAGTACTGAATTTCAAGCACAAACCTCAGGTTTTCCAATGCCTCGCAAATTAGGGCATCTATTGGAAGATGGGTAAGGGGGAAAAAGCAGATATTGAATATCCCTTTGAGCATGGTGAAGGTAATACACCTCGGATGGCGTATCAAGACACCTAGTCACTACAAAAGATACAGGCGTCCTTCCTAACTCGTTTTCCGTAGAGGAAGAAAGCCGCTCAGGGACTTCACCATGTGGCCAATGGTGACTTTAAAACCGTCAAGAGTTTAATGGCTGTGATAGGAAAAAACTGAGGATGGATCAAGAACATTGTAGTTACTCCACAATACTAACCTAATAGACAGAGTGAAAAGGAAGCCTGTACAGAATATTTTCTTGTCCAAAACATGCATCTTGTTTGCAACAAGCCACTAAAGTAATAATGCAAAAAATGTGTAAAGCAATTAACTTTTGGTCCTGAATACAAAGTGTTATGTTTGGGATAAATACAACACATTACCGAGTACCACTCTCTATATTTTCAAGCCTAGTGGTGGCTGCATCACGTTATGGGTATGCTTGTAATCATTAAGGACTGGGGAGTTTTTCAGGATAAAAAAAGAAAAGGAATGGCGAGAAGCGCAAGCAAAATTCTAGAGGAAAACATACAGTTGAAGTCAGAAGTTTACATACACCTTAGCCAAATACATTTAAAATTCAGTTATTCACAATTCCTGACAGTTAGTCTTGGTAAAAATTCCCTGTCTTAGGTCAGTTAAGATCACCACTTTATTTTAAGAATGTGAAATGTCAGAATAATAGTAGAGTGATTTATTTCAGCTTTTATTTCTTTCATCACATTCCCAGTGAGTCAGAAGTTTACATACACTCAATTAGTATTTGGTAGCATTGTCTTTAAATTGTTTAACTTACTGTCAAACGTTTCAGGTAGCCTTCCACAAGCCTCCCACAATAAGTTTGGGGAATTTTAGCCCATTCCTCCAGACAGAGCTGGTGTTACCGAGTCAGGTTTGTAGGCAAGCATCCCCTTTTTCCTCCAAACATAACGATGGTCATTGTGGCCAAACAGTTCTATTTTTGTTTCATCAGACCAGAGGACATTTCTTAAAAAAGTACAATCTTTGTCTCCATGTGCAGTTGAAAACCGTAGTCTGGCATTTTTATGGCGGTTTTGGAGCAGTGGCTTCTTCCTTGCTGAGAGGCCTTTCAGGTTATGTCGATATAGGACTCTTTTTACTGTGGATATAGATACTTTTGTACCGGTTTCCTCCAGCATCTTCACAAGGTCCTTTGCTGTTGTCCTGGGATTGATTTGCACTTTTCACACCAAAGTACATTCATCTCTAGGAGACAGAATGCGTCTCCTTCCTGGGCGATATGGCGGCTGCGTGGTCCCATGGTGTTTATACTTGCATACTATTGTTTCTACAGATTAACGTGGTACCTTCAGGCGTTTGGAAATTTCTCCCAAGGATGAACCAGACTTGTGGAGGTCTACAACTTTTTTGCACTAAGTTTGAAGGTAGGCCTTGAAATACATCCACAGGTACACCTTTATCATCATGTGAACATGACTGAGGGTTTCAGGTGTTTCCTAATGCCTTAGATTCCTGTGGTGTACTGTAGATAAGGTTTTGCAACTGAACGACTTGATTAGTGTAGTGTTAGCTAACTACATAGTTGTCTCTGCTGTCTTCGTATCCAAGATAATTGTGTAGTTTAGAGTGTGTAGTCTTAGAGTGATTATCTTAATTTACCGAGGTTAGCTAGCCAGCTATTTGTCGTCCTTAACGTAGGAGACACTGCTAGCTAGCCAACAGCTAGCCAACGTCTACCGAATAGAACTCAACAACCCGGTCGCATTCCGCTTCGCTCCACAGGTAGTATCACATTTTCATTTCATTTCATTACAGTACAACGGTTTGATTTGTTTGATCGTAGCTAGCTACATAGCTAGATACATAGCCGTCTTTGTATCAAAGATAATTGTGTAGTCTAGAGCGATTTTCTAGGTTAGCTAGCCAGCTATTGTCGTTCTTTTAACGCAACGTAATCAACACTGCTAGCTAGCCAGCTAGCCCCCGAATAGCAGCACTGTAGAAACTATTACACTCAACGGAACGACTTGATTAGTGTAGTGTCAACAACGCAGCCACTGCCAGCTAGCCTACAAAGTCAACAACGCAGCCACTGCCAGCTAGCCTACTTCAGCAGTACTGTATCATTTTAATCATTTTAGTCAATAAGATTCTTGCTACGTAAGCTTAACTTTCTGAACATTCGAGACGTGTAGTCCACTTGTCATTCTAATCTCCTTTGCATTAGCGTAGCCTCTTCTGTAGCCTGTCAACTATGTGTCTGTCTATCCCTGTTCTCTCCTCTCTGCACAGACCATACAAACGCTCCACACCGCGTGGCCGCGGCCACCCTAATCTGGTGGTCCCAGCGCGCACGACCCACGTGGAGTTCCAGGTCTCCGGCAGCCTCTGGAACTGCCGATCTGCGGCCAACAAGGCAGAGTTCATCTCAGCCTATGCCTCCCTCCAGTCCCTCGACTTCTTGGCACTGACGGAAACATGGATCACCACAGATAACACACTGCTACTCCGACTGCTCTCTCTTCGTCCGCCCACGTGTTCTCGCACACCCCGAGAGCTTCTGGTCAGCGGGGTGGTGGCACCGGGATCCTCATCTCTCCCAAGTGGTCATTCTCTCTTTCTCCCCTTACCCATCTGTCTAGCGCCTCCTTTGAATTCCATGCTGTCACAGTTACCAGCCCTTTCAAGCTTAACATCCTTATCATTTATCGCCCTCCAGGTTCCCTCGGAGAGTTCATCAATAAGCTTGATGCCTTGATAAGCTCCTTTCCTGAGGACGGCTCACCTCTCACAGTTCTGGGCGACTTTAACCTCCCCATGTCTACCTTTGACTCATTCCTCTCTGCCTCCTTCTTTCCACTCCTCTCCTCTTTTGACCTCACCCTCTCACCTTCCCCCCCTACTCACAAGGCAGGCAATACGCTCGACCTCATCTTTACTAGAACCTGTTCTTCCACTAACCTCATTGCAACTCCCCTCCAAGTCTCCGACCACTACCTTGTATCCTTGTCCCTCTCGCTCTCATCCAACACTTCTCACACTGCCCCTACTCGGATGGTATCGCGCCGTCCCAACCTCTGCTCTCTCTCCCCCGCTACTCTCTCCTCTTCCATCCTATCATCTCTTCCCTCTGCTCAAACCTTCTCCAACCTATCTCCTGATTCTGCCTCCTCAACCCTCCTCTCCTCCCTTTCTGCATCCTTTGACTCTCTATGTCCCCTATCCTCCAGGCCAGCTCGGTCCTCCCCTCCCGCTCCGTGGCTCGACGACTCATTGCGAGCTCACAGAACAGGGCTCCGGGCAGCCAAGCGGAAATGGAGGAAAACTCGCCTCCCTGCGGACCTGGCATCCTTTCACTCCCTCCTCTCTACATTTCCTTGCTCTGTCTCTGCTGCTAAAGCCACTTTCTACCACTCTAAATTCCAAGCATCTGCCTCTAACCCTAGGAAGCTCTTTGCCACCTTCTCCTCCCTCCTGAATCCTCCTCCCCCTCCTCCCTCTCTGCAGATGACTTCGTCAACCATTTTGAAAAGAAGGTCGACGACATCCGATCCTCGTTTGCTAAGTCAAACGACACCGCTGGTTCTGCTCACACTGCCCTACCCTGTGCTTTGACCTCTTTCTCCCCTCTCTCTCCAGATGAAATCTTGCGTCTTGTGACGGCCGGCCGCCCAACAACCTGCCCGCTTGACCCTATGCCCTCCTCTCTTCTCCAGACCATTTCCGGAGACCTTCTCCCTTACCTCACCTCGCTCATCAACTCATCCCTGACCGCTGGCTACGTCCCTTCAGTCTTCAAGAGAGCGAGAGTTGCACCCCTTCTGAAAAAACCTACACTCGATCCCTCTGATGTCAACAACTACAGACCAGTATCCCTTCTTTCTTTTCTCTCCAAAACTCTTGAACGTGCCGTCCTTGGCCAGCTCTCCCGCTATCTCTCTCAGAATGACCTTCTTGATCCAAATCAGTCAGGTTTCAAGACTAGTCATTCAACTGAGACTGCTCTTCTCTGTATCACGGAGGCGCTCCGCACTGCTAAAGCTAACTCTCTCTCCTCTGCTCTCATCCTTCTAGACCTATCGGCTGCCTTCGATACTGTGAACCATCAGATCATCCCCTCCCCACCCTCTCCGAGTTGGGCATCTCCGGCGCGGCCCACGCTTGGATTGCGTCCTACCTGACAGGTCGCTCCTACCAGGTGGCGTGGCGAGAATCTGTCTCCTCACCACGCGCTCTCACCACTGGTGTCCCCCAGGGCTCTGTTCTAGGCCCTCTCCTATTCTCGCTATACACCAAGTCACTTGGCTCTGTCATAACCTCACATGGTCTCTCCTATCATTACTATGCAGACGACACACAATTAATCTTCTCCTTTCCCCCCTTCTGATGACCAGGTGGCGAATCGCATCTCTGCATGTCTGGCAGACATATCAGTGTGGATGACGGATCACCACCTCAAGCTGAACCTCGGCAAGACGGAGCTGCTCTTCCTCCCGGGGAAGGACTGCCCGTTCCATGATCTCACCATCACGGTTGACAACTCCATTGTGTCCTCCTCCCAGAGCGCTAAGAACCTTGGCGTGATCCTGGACAACACCCTGTCGTTCTCAACTAACATCAAGGCGGTGGCCCGTTCCTGTAGGTTCATGCTCTACAACATCCGCAGAGTACGACCCTGTCTCACACAGGAAGCGACGCAGGTCCTAATCCAGGCACTTGTCATCTCCCGTCTGGATTACTGCAACTCGCTGTTGGCTGGGCTCCCTGCCTGTGCCATTAAACCCCTACAACTCATCCAGAACGCCGCAGCCCGTCTGGTGTTCAACCTTCCCAAGTACTCTCACGTCACCCCGCTCCTCCGCTCTCTCCACTGGCTTCCAGTTGAAGCTCGCATCCGCTACAAGACCATGGTGCTTGCCTACGGAGCTGTGAGGGGAACGGCACCTCAGTACCTCCAGGCTCTGATCAGGCCCTACACCCAAACAAGGGCACTGCGTTCATCCACCTCTGGCCTGCTCGCCTCCCTACCACTGAGGAAGTACAGTTCCCGCTCAGCCCAGTCAAAACTGTTCGTTGCTCTGGCCCCCCAATGGTGGAACAAACTCCCTCACGACGCCAGGACAGCGGAGTCAATCACCACCTTCCGGAGACACCTGAAACCCCACCTCTTTAAGGAATACCTAGGATAGGATAAAGTAATCCTTCTCACCCCCCCACCTTAAAAGATTTAGATGCACTATTGTAAAGTGGCTGTTCCACTGGATGTCATAAGGTGAATGCACCAATTTGTAAGTCGCTCTGGATAAGAGCGTCTGCTAAATGACTTAAATGTAAATGTAAACCTCTGATAGACTCCTTCACATAATTTGACAGAAGCTTCTAAATCCATGACATCATTTTCTGGAATTTTCCAAGCCATTTAAAGGCAGTCAATTTAGTGTACGTAAACTTCTGACCCACTGGAATTGTGATACAGTGAATTATAAGTGAAATAATCTGTCTGTAAACAATTGTTGGAAAATGACTTGTGTCATGCACAAAGTAATGTCCTAACCATACTTGCCAAAACTATAGTTTGTTAACAAGAAATTTGTGGAGTGGTTGAAAAACAAGTTTTAATGACTCCAACGTAAGTGTATGTAAACTTCCGACTTCAACTGTAGGTCAGTCTGCTTTCCACCAGACACTGTGAGATGAATTCACCTTTCAGCAAAACAATAACCTAAAAAACAGGGACAAATTTACACTGGAGTCGCTTACCAAGAAGAAATGTTCCGGAGTGGGCGAGTTACAGCATTTACTTAAATCTATGGCAAGACCCGAAAATGGTTGTCTAGCGATGATCAACAACCGATTTGACAGAGCTTGAAGAATTTTTAAAATAATAAAATGGGCAAATGTTGCACAATCCAGGTGTGGAAAGCTCTTAAGAGACTTACCCAGAAATACTCACAGCTGTAATCACTGCCAAAGGTGCTTCTACAAAGTATTGACTAAGGGGTGTGAATAATTATGTAAATGTATATGTCTGCATTTCATTTGAATTAAATGTGCAAATAAAACACTTTTTCACTTTGCCATTATGGGGTATTGTGTGTAAACAGGGTGAGAAAGAAACCTACATTTAATCCATTTTGAGTTCAGGCTGGATGAACCCACCACCCTCCCTGCATGTTACCTTTTGCCAAATGTCTTCAAACTGTTCCACGCCTTCCGTTACTTTTTTCAAACATCGATCTATTTCACCTGGGGAAGGGCATAGAATAACAGGGAGGTTTGGGAAAGAGCCGTGGTTTTAAAAATTAATAATAATCCTTCAACACGCATCACATCAGGATGAATAATGTAAAGTCAAAATGCGGAGCTCTCCCTTTCCCCATAAGCAGCACTGCTTTTACAACTGTGGCTGGTAAGCCTTATCAAAGATACATGCAGTAAAACCTAAATGTGTCACCACAAACCTGTTTAAAAATGAAACACCACGGGCACTGGCAACTGGGTTCGGTATACAGTCTTAATTTTAGAAGGTTGTCTCTACAGACTAAGTCTGACTTTGGCCTTGTGCAGCCTTGCTCCTAAATGTTGCTTCTGGCTTCTTATTTTTGGTATCACAGGTCACAACCCTTTTCAGTAATAAGAGTGCAGCACTTCTCTTACTGCGATCACATCCGTGCAGGACAATTTGACAATCTCTACATCATGTATGGATAGAGAAATTAAAGTGACATTTCATCTGTTGGATAGACATGCTTCATAGAGAAAAGGGAGGGAATATAGTGATGGACTGGGTGGTGGATCATTGGCAGGGGTACCATCTGGTCAACCATTTGGTAACCTCACCTTGAAGTTTCCTTTTATCAGCCATGACTGTTGACTAGGATGCTGTCTTCATGCCTTCTTTCACTGTAGAGAAAAATAACAGGTGTGATAACCGTAATCTCCGGCAACCTTTTTACGCTACATTACTTTTTCATAGCATTTTAGCTTGGCAGCCAAGTTCAGTGAAGTCAGCAGTGTGAAATCCTGGGTTGTATTCAATACAGCACAGGCACATCATAGCAAAACGTTTAGCAAACAGAAAATGAAAACAAGAGTTTGTTATTGGACAAGTTCAGGTAGTTGCTGCCTGTTTCTCACAGCTTGATGTGATGAAGATGTATCGTGAGAGCATGCACGGTGCAGGTACATGGTTTTCACATTAAGCTACCACTTCAAAAGTGCCAGCATGCAAAAAAAAAGTTTGGATTAATTTCTAAATGGTACAATATTACACTTTCATCTCAAGTTAATTACATTAAAAAGCATTTTGTACGAGACATACTCAACTCTCTAATTTACTACCCTGGAGGCATCACCATTACATTAGTTAAATACTTAAAGGTTGGTTAAATAAATATAAAATACATTGTATCATAAAGTGGCTTGTAGTTATTAAGGAGTAGTGGATAGACCATAGTTGACAGTCTGACTTGTTGACCTGTCACACACAGTCAATTCCTGGTAGAATGGTGCATGTAATTGGTTTTAGACATGGTTCATTCAACAAGGCATTTCTGACCATTCCGGGAATGACTTTAAGGGGGGCATCACAGAAACATTGATATTTAAAGTACTGTAAAGAACTAGCATGTAGTTTTGAATTTAGAAATGTTTAAAAACTCAATGTCTCAACATAAATAAACATTGACCATGTTTCTTTAGGAAATGTCAGTGGTGTAAAGTACATCAGTAAACATACTTTCAAGTACTACTTAAGTCTTTTTGTGGTATCTGTACTTCACTATTTATATTTTTGACAATTTTCACTTTTACTTCACTACATTCCTAAAGAAAAGTATTTACTTTTTACTCCATACATTATCCCTGACACCCAAAAGTACTCGTTTTGAATGCTTAGCAAGACAAGAAAATGGTCTAATTCACACACTTGTCAAGAGAACATCCCTGGTCAACCCTACTGCCTCTGATCTGGCAGACTCACTAAACACATGCTTAATTTGTAAAGGATGAGCCCCTTGCTATCTGTAAATACAAACAACGAAAATGTGTTCATCTGTACTTCTACATTTACTATTGATACTTAACTATATTCAAAACCAAACACTGAGACTTTTACTCAAGCAGTATTTTACTGGGTGACTCACCTTTGAGTCATTTTTTATTAAGGTATCTTTATTTTTCTCAAGTATTACAATTGGGTACTTTTTCCACCACTGGAAAATGTTAACTAAAATGTTAGTTTAAGTATTTTTTCTGTCAATTAATACTATAATACAAGAGTAAATATCACAAGCGGCAGTAGGCTAGCAGCTAACTGATGTCGCTTGCTAGCCTGCCTACATGAAAACTTGAAACATTGTAGCCACTGAGTGAAGCCTGGTCTGGATAATTTCACATTGACGGTTCACGTGAATTCAACAATGTAACGCGCATGGTAGGTTACTTCGTTGAGCATCACTTGATACTTTTTGTGACAATTTTTCACGTCCACGCAACCACCGTTTGATAAGGTCATTTTACCATCACTTCAGCCAGTGAGTTTTGACCATGTATTTACCAAATGTTTTTACCGACGCTAGACTTTCTCAACAGATCCAGTAAGCCAGCTAAACTAGTCTCCATATCTGGCTTGGGGGCAACGATCGATTTTTAAAAAGTGAGTAGTAATAAATAAACATGAAATGTTTACAAGCAACATAGCTAATGACTTTATAAGCTGTTTCTATTTGTCAGAGACAAGCAAACAAGTATACCACTTCAACACCTGAGTAACAAAAACTTGTCGGCTACAGATGTGCCGTGAATTATAGCAAAATGTATGCATTCCCATGGAAAATATCAGGCGAACCCATGTCAATTTGGCTCTGCAGCTGATAACCAGCTAGTGGATAACCACCAGCTAAGATATTAGTGAGACACATTGGAAGGGAGAAGATAATGGCACATAACTAGATCTGTTTTAGCGTACAATTTATTTACCTGGATTTTCCGATTTATCTTTTCTGTTCTTAGTTGACGCCACTCTTTTAAATCGTATTTGCCTACGTCTTCACGCTATTTTTCTAAATTATATTAATTATTTTCGCCAAACAATCACTCCGCACATCCAAGATGGCTACCAGGAACACCTCCTCTACTGTTGCCCTGATGGCCTGGAGGCCCGCCTTCCTTGCAAGCTATTCGATCCTCACCCTCATTCTACGCCTTCCACTGGCTAGACTGCCTGTCACTCTGGAGGGAGGGACAGGTTTCCCACTTCCGCACAAGTCGCACTATGATTGGTTAACTTTGAAAGGTGAAAGGTAAACATGAGTTCTTAGAACACCTCACCCCCTTCATGTTTTGGTTCCTGTCCCTAACCACTGACACTGGCCAGAAAATGTCAAGAAAACAACATGATAGTTAACTGAGCTGACAGAAAATCTATTGATAATATGAGCTGTAATAGTCCAAGTGTAGACTGCCATGTATATTATTAATTGCAGTGCAAATGAAATGCTGTCTTTCATTAATCAAATGGCCTACATTGTTAAAACTGCATTATTGGTTAAGGGCTTGTAAGTAAGCATTTCACTGTAAGGTCCTCACCTGTTGTATTCGGCGCATGTGACAAATACATTTGACTGAAATAAGATGTTGCCATCAACCTAAAGTAAAACAAATGTTTTACCTTTATTTAACTAGGCAAGTCAAGTAAAAATTCTTATTTACAATATATAAACACCGAACCAAAATATATAACTGCAACATGCAACAATTTCAAAGATTTGACTGAGTTAGTTAATTTAAGGAAATCAGTCAATTGAAATAAATTCATTAGGCCCTAATCTATAGATTTCACATCACTGAGAATAAGGATATGCATCTGTTAGTCACAGATACCTTTAAAAAAAGGTAGGGGCGTGGATCAGAAAACCAGTCAGTATCTAACATTTGCCTCATTCAGCGTGACATCTACTTCGCATAATGTTGATCAGACTTGATTGTGGCCTGTGGAATTGTGTCCCACTCTTCAACAGATGTGCGAACTTCCTGGATATTGGCAGGAACTGGAATAAGCTGTCAAACATGTCGATCCATATTATCTTAAACATGCTCAATGGGTGACATGTCTGGTGAGTATGCAGGCCATGGGAGAATTGGCACATTTTCAGCTTACAGGGATTGTGTACAGAGCCTTGCGACATGGGGGCATGCACTTTCATGCTGAAACCTGAGGTGATGGCGGGGAATAACTAGCACGACAATGGGCCTCAGGATCTTGTCACGGTATCTCTGTGCATTCAAATGGCCATCGATAAAATGCAATTGTGTTTGTTGTCTAGCTTATAAAAGCCCATAGCGCCACCATGGGGCACTCTGTTCACAATGTTGACATCAGCAAACCGCTCGCCCACACAACGACATACATGTGGTCTGCGGTTGTGAGGCCGGTTGGACATACTGCCAAATTCTCTAAATGACTTGAGGCGGCTTATGGTTGAGAAAATCATTCAATTCTCTGGCAGCAGCTCTGTGGACATTCCTGCAGTCAGCATGTCAATTGATCGCTCCCTCAAAACTCCCTCACAGCTATGGCATTGTGTTGCGTGACAAAACTGCACATTTTAGAGTGGCCTTTTATTGTCCCCAGCACAAGGTGCCCCTTTTTGTGCATAGGAAACATTTCTGGGGTCTTTTATTTCAACTCATGAAACATGGGACCAACCCTTTACATGTTGAGTTTATATCTTTTGTTCAGTGTAGTTCTCAAAACTCACTGAATAGAACTTTGGCCCGGCGTTGTCTTTTTTCCCCCCAACCCTACTGCAAGGCACTGTGAAATTAAAGACTGACCGATTCAACCCATTTGGGAACACATAATAGAAATGTTCCATTACACCTTTTGATCCTTTTCCATCCCCCATCAAAAATATTCCGCCTTGGAGGAGATCTCAGATAGTTGGCTCCATAAAATACCAAGGACGAGCCACAAGCACACTCAAAATCTGATTCAATACCCTGTAGACTGTAGACAATAAACAGATCAGACAGACATCAGAGTACATTAAATATGTTTTAATGAGATCAGTCAAGACCTTCTGTAAACAACCTTACAATGTAGAGGGAAGTGACGGAGTGCAAAAATTCTCACCTGCTAACCTGTTGACAGTATATGGACAGAGTCAAAGCCATTCTCTTACATAATCATTCAACCTGTTTCGGAAAACAACAAACAATCTCAGAGGTGGAGAAGCTTTGGTATTGCAAATCATCTAAAAGATCCTCAGGAAACTACAGCATTTGGAACGCAAACCTGTCAAAATAAAAGAGCGTTAAGAAATTCGAAGCAACGGAAAGTCTTGGGGATGGGAATAGAAAGGAAAATAATAGCAGACAGGTTCTTCCAAGTGTGATCTTTGTTGTAAAGAGAAAATTGAAAACAATTGAATAAGAAAGAGGAGTATAAGTAGAAGAAAGGGCCATGTAATTGAACTCTTCACATCGTTTTAATAGAGCCCACCCACGCCTGCAAATTATCTTGACTATTCTATTCTATTGCCTGTCACGAACCTGAATTCATGTCATCCTCCAGAAAGCCTCACACGTGCATATCCACATCTTTTTTTGGTCCAAAAGATATCACTTTGAGGCGAAACGTACTACAAAAAAAAAACAGCAGATATGATTTTACAGTGAAATAAATAACATTGTGTCAATGTTGTTTTACAAGACCAACCAAGGGTTGAGGCAGGGCAGTGATAACTCTCTCTCGGCTGAACAGCAGTTGGTCTGAGGAGAGAGAGCGAGAGAGAGAGAGAGGAAGCTGTGGAGGGGGAGAGTTCACGGTCGTGTTCATTAGGCACCAAACTGAAGAAAACGGACTGAAACGGGGAGGGATCTGAACTACCTGAACTTGTACAATAAGAAATACATATTTATTTTTTCAGTCACAAAACATTTTGCTATGGTATGCCCTAATGAACACGACCCAAATGTATCCAGTTACAGTACCTCTGATTGGGTGAATAATATATGCAGTGCATCCAATCTAATGTAGCTGATTGGACATACAGTAAGGCCTAAAATACAGTTAAAGCCTTAACACATACAACCCTATGAGATAGGGTTAATAAAACTGCATTTCATCATCACCGCTGTGTCATAGCATCAGCGTGATCGAGAGGCTTCTATTACAGGCTCTGGATCTGGCCTGGGTCAGCAGGTACTTCCTGTTAATATACTGGCCTGTAAGGTCTCCATATCAATGCAGTTGCCATTTTGGAGGTCTCATTGTTTTCTGTGGAATGGAGGTTGCCCACTGAGAAAGTCACATTGCATCATTTTCAGGCGTTTTGTTATCAAAAGAGGGCGGTGATGCTAAGTTAAATGTACACAAAGACACAATAATTGAAGGTCCCCTCAGACTTAAGTCAGTGCTGAATTCACAATAAGTGGTGTTGATGTTCTGAAAATGGAGGGGGGGGCCTAGAACATAACAAAAAAATCCTGGCTCGAGTATGGATAAAACAAAATGGTTAAAATCGGGATTGAACTTGATTCATAGGAGAAAAGTCAGAATTTGACCAATTCTGCTGATAAGTGGCCTTAAATGAACTTCAATAGGCCTCTTATACTCATTATATCAAAGTGATAAATTAATAAATAAATACTCCATATAAATACATATTATCCACTGGCCAGACCCAGTTTGCTGTACAAAATGTACCTTCCAAGCTTATAATACAATATAGGAATAATCTTTGTAACAAGTCTTCCAGTCTGCCTCTCTAGTAGCTAAATTCAAACTTTGTCTCCTCTTTAAAAAAAAATTCAAGTTGGGAGTGTTGTGATGCTCATAAATATTCATATCATTACATAAAACTCTGCTTCTCTCCCTCTCTCTGGTTCTCAGGTCTACCAGAAGTCTCGGCGGTGGTAAGCGTCTGGGTCACAGTACTTGGTCACCACCACCCTGTTGGCAAACTTCCTGCCTGTTAGCGCCTGCATGGCCTTCTGGGAGTCAAACAGCGTCATGAACTCCACAAAGATCTGAGAGAGGGAAAGAAAAGGATAGGAGAGTAGGTGAATAGCCATTCAGTATAGAACCATGTAATTCTACAGCAATCAACTATGATAAATGTTAACACACACACACACACACACACACACACACACACACACACACACACACACACACACACACACACACACACACACACACACACACACACACACACACACACACACACACACACACACACACACACACACACACACACCTTATTGCATTGGAAACTATTATCTTAAGCCTAGGCAAAAGTGATATGTTATGAAATGTTTGTTTGATGGGCAAATTTACATTTTTTTACACCCTTTTTCTCCCCAATTTCGGGATTACAATCTTGTCTCATCGCTGCAACTCCCCAATGGGCTCGGGAGAGGCGAAGGTCGGGTCCTCTGAAACATGACCCGCCGAACAGCGCTTCTTAACACCCGCTCGCTTAACCCGGAAGCCAGCTGCACTAATGTGTCAGAGGAAACACCGTTTAACTCCCCGGCGCCCGCCACGAGGAGTCGCTAGAGCATGATGAGCCAAGTAAAACCCCCCCGGCCAAACCCTCCCCTAACCCAGATGATGCTGGGCCAATTGTGCGCTGCCCTATGGGACTCCGGGTCAAGGCCGGTAATGACACAGCCTGGGATCGAACCTAAGGCTGTAGTGACACCGCAACACTGCGATGCAGTGCCTTAGACCACTGCGCCACTCGGTAGGCCAGGGAATTCAATCATTTAACCTGAACTGAACGGATTCACTTAAAAAATGTACAATTTCAGAACGCACACCACACAAACTCTCCTCAAATGACTGCAACAAACACCCCCATGCATCATGAGCCCTCATCCCCTCCCATCTTAACACCCAGGTACTCCTTTACCCCTCCCCTTGCTCATCTCACCTTCCCAGTGCCTGGGACCTCCAGGCCATCAACTGGCCGGGGGATTTCAATGCTCTTCACCTGGCCGTACTTGCCGCACTCATCCCGGACATCCTCCACGATCTCCTCGTACTCCTCGTCATCCAGCAGCTCCTCCACAGCCACCATGTTCATCAGGCAGAGGACCTCAGTGGGTAGGCCACCCAGCGAAGCCATGGAGGTGGGCATCAGGCCTGGCACCTGGAGGGTCACCGGGGTCTGGTTCATACCTGTCTGATGGGGGAAGGGTGGGGAGAGGTGTTGGTGATTGGGAAGGTTGAAAGAACATGAGAACTTGTAGAAAACATTTTAGAATGTTTAGGGTGTAAAACACATAAGAATTTAAAAATAATAATGTGTCCTCTTTGCAGTTGTGTATATGCTTAGTCAATCCGTAGTCAGCTCTGGATTGTCCTGATTAAGTTATGAAACAAAGCTTGATGTTCCAGGTCAGTCATTCGGCGATGGTCACAAGCCATTCAAACAAAGTCGAGCTGCTTGAACTTTTGCGCCAGGAGTGGCATAAAGTCACCCAACATCAATGTGAAAGACTGGTGGAGAGCGTGCCAAGACGCATGAAAGCTGTGAATGAAAATCAGGGTTATTCCACCAAATATTGATTTCTGAACTCCTCTTAAGATAAAACATTAGTATTGTGTTGTTAAAAAATGAATATGGACTTATTTTCTTTGCATTATTTGAGGTCTGACAACACTTTTGTTTTTTTGACCAGTTGTCATTTTCTGCAAATAAATGCTCTAAATGACAATATTTTGATTTGGAACTTGGGAGAAATGTCAGTAGTTTATAGAATAAAACAAATGTAATTTTACCCAAACACATACACAAAATAGTAAAACCAGAGAAACTGTTAATTTTGCAGTGGTCTCTGTATATACAGAGATGTATGTACAATACCGTTCAAAAGTTTGGGGTCACTTAGAAATGTCCTAGGTTTCTATGACAAAAATACATGAAATAAATTGCTAAATTAATAGGAAATATAGTCAAGACATTGGCAATATAAATAATGATTTTTAATTGAAATAATAATTGTGTCAAATAATCAAATAGTCTAAATAATCCTCCATTTGCAGCAACTACAGCCTTGCAGACCTTTGGCATTCTAGTTGTCCATTTGTTGAGGTGATCTGAAGAGATTTCACCCCATGCTTCCTGAAGCGCCTCCCACAAGTTGGATTGGCTTGCTGGGCACTTCTTACGTACCATACGGTCAAGCTGCTCCCACAACAGCTCAATAGGGTTGAGATCCGGTGACTGTGCTGGCCACTCCATTATAGACAGAATACCAGCTGACTGCTTCTTCCCTAAATAGTTATTGCATAGTTTGAAGCTGTGCTTTGGGTCATTGTCCTGTTGTAGGAGGAAATTTGCTGCAGTTATGCGCTGTCCACATGGTATGGCGTTGTAGAAGGAAGGCTATCACTCCATTTTGCAAGATCCCTTTACCTTGTACAAATCTACCGCTTTACCATCACCAAAGCACCTCCAGACCATCACATTGCCTCCACCATGCTTGACAGATGGCGTCAAGCACTCCTCCAGCATCTTTTCATTTTTTGTGTCTCACGAATGTTCTTCTTTGTGATCTGAACACCTCAAACCTAGATTAGTCTGTCCATAACACTTTTTTCCAATCTTCCTCTGTCCAGTGTCTGTGTTCTTTTGCCCATCTTAATCTTTTCATTGGCCAGTCTGAGATATGGCTTTTTCTTTGCAACTCTGCCTAGAAGGCCAGCATCCCGGAATCGCCTCTTCACTGTTGACGTTGAGACTGGTGTTTTGTGGGTACTATTTAATGAAGCTGCCAGTTGAGGACTTGTGAGGCGTCTGTTTCTCAAACTAGACACACTAATGTTCTTGTCCTCTTGCTCAGTTGTGCACCGGGGCCTCCCACTCCTCTTTCTATTCTAATTAGAGCCAGTTTCAGAAGAAAGTTCTTTGTTTCTAGCCATTTTGAGCCTGTAATCGAGTCTGTAACCCACAAATGCTGATGCTCCAACTAGTCTAAAGAAGGACAGTTTTATTGCTTCTTTTAATCAGATCAATTTTATGTTATTTTAATGGACTCTTTTTATTGCTGTTATTTCAAAAACTAGGAGATTCTAAATGACCGCAAACGTTTGAACAGTAGTGCACACATACAGTGCATTCGGAAACTATTCAGACCCCTTGACTTTTTCCAAATTTTGTTATGTTACAGCTGTATTCTAAAAATGTATTTTTATTTTTTAAGAATCCCTCAATCTACACACAATACCCCATTATGACAAAGCAAAAACAGGTTTTTTAGAAATGTTTACAAAATACATAACTATTCAGATCCTTCACTCAGTACTTTGTTGAAGCACCTTTGGGTATGACGCAACAAGCTTGGCACACCTGTATTTGGGGAGGTTTCTCCCACTCTTCTATGCAGATACTTTCAAGCTCTGTCAGGTTGGATGGGGAGTGTCGCTGCACAGCTATATTCAAATCAATTATACATATTTAGCAGATGTTATTGGGGGTGAAATGCTTGTGTTCCTAGTGCAGTAGTATCTAACAATTCACAACAATACACAAATCCCAAAGTAAAAGTGGAATAGATACTACTGCACTAGGAACACAAGCATTTCAAAAGTAAAATAATGGAATTAAGAAATATAATAATATAAATATTAGGATGGGAAATGTCGGAGTGGAATTTACTAAATACAGTAGAATAGAATACCGTATATACATATGAGATGAGTAAAGCTGTATATAAATATTATTAAAGTGACTAGTGTTCCATTATTTAAAGTGGCCAGTGATTCCATGTCTATGTATATAGCGCAGTAGGCTCTAACGTGCAGGGTTGAGTAACTGGGTGGTACCCGACTAGTACTGGATATTTAAAGTGACGGATTGCAAAAATTCTCACCTGCTAACAGTATATGGACAGAGTTCTCTTACATAATCGTTCAACCTGTTTCGGAAAACAACAAACAATCTCAGACGTGGAGAAGCTTTGGTATTGCAAATCATCTAAAAGATCCTCAGGAAACTACAGCATTTGGAACGCAAACCTGTCAAAATAAAAGTCCATTATGAAATTCTCAGAGGCTACCCGAAACATATGCCAGTCTATGTGATTAAAACAATCTTGAAGCATGGATTCCGATTGGTCAGACCAGCATTGAATAGACCTCAGCATGGGTACTCCCTGTTTGAGTTTCTGCCTATAGGAAGGGAGGAGCAAAATCGAGTCCTGATCTGATTTGCCGAAGGGAGGAGGGGGGAGGGCCTTGTAGGCATCTCAAAAAAGCGAGTAGCAGTGATCTAGTGTTTTCCCTAAACTAGTACTACAGTCAATGTGTTGGTATAACTTCGGTAGTGTTTTCCTCAAATTTGCTTTGTTAAAATCCCCAGCTACAATAAATGCGGCCTCAGGATATGTGGTTTCCAGTTTGCATGAAGTCCAGTGTCGTTCATTGAGGGCCTACACTGAACATTAGCGAGTAATATACTCAGAAGCAGTGGATGGTGTACCCGCCTCCCGAGTCGGACTAGAAATCCACTCTGAATACCTCTTCTCCGCCGGCGGCGACTTGAAGCAGCCTCTGGGATAAGTTCTATTGCCCTGGGGGGTACGAACAAAGGATCCAATTCAGGAAAGTTGTATTTCTGACCATAATGCTGGAGATTTACCGCCGCTATGATATCGAAAAGTTATTTCCGGCTGTATGTAATAACACAAAACCATTTCTGGGCTAATAATGTAATAAATAATACATTTAAAAAATGCAATACTGCAAAGTTGTTTAGGAGCTAGAAGCAGAGCTGCCATGTCTGTTGGCTCCATCTTGCCATGCCATCAGGTCTCTTCAGAGATGTTCGATCGGGTTCAAGTCCGGGCCACTCAAGGACATTCAGAGACTTGTCCCTAAGCCACGCCTGCATTATCTTGGCTGTGTACTTAGGGTCGTTGTCCTGTTGGAAGGTGAACCTTCGCCCAGTCTGTGGTCCTGAGCACTCTGGAGCAGGTTTTCATCAAGTATCTCTCTGTACTTTGTTCTGTTCATCTTTCCCTCTATCCTGACTAGTCTCCCAGTCCCTGCCTCTGAGAAACATCCCACAACATGATGCTGCCACCACCATGCTTCACCGTAGGGATGGTACCAGGTTTCCTCCAGATGTGACGTTTCGAATTCAGGCTAAAGAGTTCAATCTTGGCTTCATCATACCAGATAATCTTGTTTCTCATGGTCTGAGAGTCCTTTAGGTGCCCTTTGACAAACTCCAAGCGGGCTGTAATGTGCCTTTTATTGAGGAGGGGCTTCTGTCTGGCCACTACTATAAAGCCTGATTGGTGGAGTGCTGCAGAGATGGTCGGGCTTCTGGAAGGTTCTCCCATTTCCACAGAGGAACTCTGGAGCTTTGTCAGTGACCAACGGGTTCTTGGTCACCTCCCTGACCAACGCCCTTCTCCCCTGATTGCTCAGTTTGGCCGGGCGGACTGTTCCAGGAAGAGTCTTGGTGGTTCCAAACTTCTTCCATTTAAGAATGATGGAAGCCACTGTGTTCTTGGTGACCTTCAATGCTGCAGACATTTTTCGCTACCCTTCCCCAGATCTGTGCCTCGACACAATCCTGTCTCGGAGCTCTACAGAAAATTCCTTCGACCTCATGGCTTATGTGCCTTTCCAAATCATGTCCAACCAATTGAATTTACCACAGGTGGACTCCAAGTTTTAGAAACATCTCAAGGATGATCAATGGAAACAGGACGCACCTGAACTAAATTTCAAATATCATAGCAATGGGTCTGAATACTTATATAATAAGGTATCCGTTTTGTTTGTTGTCATTATTGGGTATCATGTGTAGATTGATGAAAGAAAAACATTTATTAAATTATTTTTAGAATAAGGGTGTAACAGAATTTGGAAAAGGTCAAAGGGTCTGAATACTTTCCAAATGCACTGTATGTGTATGCGTATATTTACAGTACCAGTCAAAAGTTTGGACACACCTACTCATTCAAGGGTTTTTCTTAATTTTTTTACATTGCAGAATAATAGTGAAGACATCAAAACTATTAAATAACACAGATGGAATCATGTAGTAACCAAAGTAGCCCCCCTTTGCCTTGATGACAGCTTTGCACACTCTTGGCATGTTCTCCCACGTTTTGTGCCTTACTTACACATTTTTTTTCCTCATTCTGTCTTCCATTTTGAAATGTTTTCTACCGTTTGTTCCTTTTGAACAGCACCCAGTTGTAAAGTGTGCCTCTACTTGTAGTCTATCATCTCTGCTACTCACCAGAGCTGCATTCTTGGCCCCAACACTGGCTCTCTGCACCAGGAGCTTCTTGTCCCCCAGCTGCATCCCATTCAACCCTGCAATTGCCTGAGACGGCAAACATAGTTAGAACAGAGGGATGCATCACAACAGTCAAAATTGATTTCCTATCCACATCTCCTTTCCTACAACAGCGCTGATCTACTAAGGCTGGATGGGTGACAGCAATATGGAAGACGACTATTATGAGATTGGCTTTCACCTGGCCTGGTATAATACAGTGCGGATTAGAGACAGACAGGGTAGCCACTTTGTACTATTGACATGCAGCCCAAGAGTTTGTGACCTTATGTTAACCTCATATCTATAACAATAAACATATTGCACACAGCAATACAGGTGCAATATCTGACACTGACCTGGTCGTTCAAATTGACGTCCACATATTCACAGAAGGCGTAGCCCTTGGAGAGGGCCGTGGCGCTGTCTTTGACCAGGTTGAAGGCCTTCAGAGGGCCAAAGGAGGTCAATAGCTCTTTTACCTAGGGGGGGGGGATTGCTCTATCAGTAATATTGTCTGAACTAAAACAAATGAATTCTCAACCTTGATGATTGACAAAATTAAACAGTACTATGAAATGTATTGATCATGCTAGAGACTTAGAAAGAAGGACTTCAATAAGTTAGAAAGGACTGACCTGATCGTCATTAAGGTAATTTGGCAAGCCACCGATGAAGAGTTTGTGGGCCGAGTCTGGCACCACGGTCGAAACCACTCCTAATCCAAGCAACAGTGAGATATAGGGTTAAGACATAAAAAATAAAATTGGAAATCAGAGGACTCAACTGTGTCAACAATCTTTCGAAAGACCCACCTGGTACATAGACACTGGGGCTCTCACTCATGCCGGGCAGGGGCTGGTAGTCGTGAGGCCGTCTGATCTTCAGGCTCTGACCCTGGAAGATGATGCCGTCAAAGGCCATGGCCTGGGTCGTCTCGTCCACCGAGCGGAACTGGAAGAGGAACAGGTAGAGAGAAGGTCAACATTGTGACGTGCTATTGTAGAAGCATGCAAAACTCAACGATACTTCAGCACTCAGCACGGCAACTGTTAGCGGGCAATGCAAGTTAGCTAACAACTGCCATCCATGATCGACATGTATTTTATGCCATAATTTTTATACTAAATACATTTTAGTTGAGCACACACCTCGAGGAAGGCAAAGTTCTTGTCCTGGTTTATCTGTACAGCTAGAACAGGGTTGCCAGGTGCCTGGGTGAGTCCGCCAAGGCACATCTGGGCATTGAAGAAATCCATCATTGCTTCCTATTGACACAACAGGGACGATCACTTATACGTTTTGCAATTGGGAAGGCAGAAGTACATAGAACCAGCCTGGTCGAGAGCCTTCTATGACACAGTAGTGATGATGAAATACACAGTTATTTTTAACCATATCACATAGGGTTGAGGCGTTAGTCTTTAACTGTATTAGGCCTTATGTCCGATCAGCTACAATGAACAAACGCAACATGCAACAATTTCAAAGACTTTACAGAGTTACAATTCATATAAGGACATCAGCTAATTGAAATAAATTGATTAGGCGCTAATCTATGGATTTCACATGACTAGGAATACAGACATGCATCGGTATGTCACAGATACCTTTAAAAACAAAAGTCATCCCAAGCATGCTCAAATCGGTGACATGTCTGGTGAGTATGCAGGACATGGAAGAACGGGGACATTTCCAGCTTCCAGCAATTGTGTACAGATCCTTGCGACATCGGGCTGTGCATGATCAAGCTGAAACATGAGGTGATGGCGCCGGAAGAATGGCACAACAATGGGCCTCAGGATCTCGTAACGGTATCTCTGTGCATTCAAATTGCCATCCATAAGTTAGAATTGTGTTTAATTTCCATAGCTTATGCCTGCCCATACCATAACCCCACCACCACCATAGGGCACTCTGATCACAACGTTGACATCAGCTGGCCCACACAACACCAGCCTGGTACAGTTGAAACTGGGATTCATCCGTGAAGTGCAAACCTCTCCATCGTGCCAGTGGCTATCAAAGGTGAGCATTTGCCCAATGAAGTCGGTTACAACGCCAAACTGCAATCAGGTCAAGACCCTGGTGAGGACGACGAGTACTAAGATGAGCTTCCCCTGGACTGTTTCTTAAAGTGCAGAAATTCTTCAGTTGTGCAAACCCACAGTTTCATCAGCTTTCCGTGTGGCTGGCCTCAGACAACCGCGCAGGTAAAGAAGCCAGATGTGAAGGTCTTGGGCTGGCATGGTTACACGTGGTTTGCGGTTTTGATGCCGGTTGGCGGTACTGCCAAATTCTCTAAAAACGATGTTGGAGGCGGCTTATGATAGAGAAAATAACCTTCAATTCTCTGGCAACAGCTCTGGTGGACATTCCTGCAATCAGCATGCCAATTGCACGCTCCCTCAAAGCTTGAGACATCTGTGGCATTGTGTTGTATGACAAAACTGCACATTTTAGAGTGGCCTTTTAGGTGCACCTGTGTAATTATCATGCTGTTTAATCAGCTTCTTGATATGCCACACCTGTCAGGTGGATTGATTATTGTGACATAGGAGAATGCTGACTAACAGGGAAATTAACACATTTGTGCACAACATTTTAGAGAAATACGTTTTTTGTGCATATGGAAAATGTTAGGTATATTTTATTTCCGCTCATGAAATATGGGACCAAGACTTTACATGTTGCTTTTATATTTTTGTTAGGCTACAGTTTACATACACTTACGTTGGAGTCATTAAAACTTGTTTTTCAACCACTCTAACATTTCTTGTTAACAAACTATAGTTTTGGCAATTCGGTTAGATCATCTACTTTGTGCATGACACGAGTACATTATCAACAATTTTTTACAGACAGATTATTTCACTGTATCGCAATTCCAGTGGGTTACATGCACTAAATTGAGTGTGCCTTTAAACAGCTTGGAAAATTCCAGAAAATTATGTCATGGCTTTAGAAGCTTCTGATAGGCTAATTGACATAATTGGAGTCAATTGAAGGTGTACCTGTGGATGTATTTCAAGGCCGACCTTCAAACTCAGTGCCTCTTTGCCTGACATCATGGGAAAATCAAAAGAAATCAGCCAAGAAAATTGTAGACCTCCACAAGTCTGGTTAATCATTGGGAGCAATTTCCAAACGCCTGAAGGTACCACGTTCATTTGTACAAACAATAGTACGCAAGTATAAACACCATGGGACCACAGCAGTCATACCGCTCAGGAGGGAGATGCGTTCTGTCTCCTAGAGATGAATGTACTTTGGTGCGAAAAGTGCAAATCAATCCCAGAACAACAGCAAAGGACCTTGTGAGGATGCTGTAGGAAACAGGTACAAAAGTATCTATATCCACAGTAAAACTAGTCCTATATCGACATAACCTGAAAGGCCGCTCAGCAAGGAAGAAGCCACTGCTCCAAAACCGCCCTAATAAATCCAAACTACAGTTTGCAACTGCACATGGGAACAAAGATCGTACTTTTTGGAGAAATGTCCTCTGTTCTGATGAAACAAAAATAGAACTGTTTGGCCATGATGCCCATCGTTATGTTTGGAGGAAAAAGGGGGAGGCTTGCAATCCGAAGAACACCATCCCAACCGTGAAGCACGGGTGTCAGCATCATGTTGTGGGGGTGCATTGCTGCGGGAGGGACTGGTGCACTTCACAAAATTGATGGCATCATGAGGAAAATTATGTCTATATTGAAGCAACATCTCAAGACATCAGTCAGAAAGTTAAAGCTGGGTCGCAAAGGGGTCTTCCAAATGGACAATGACCCCAAGCAGACTTCTAAAGTTGTGGCAAAATGGCTTAAGGACAACAAAGTCAAGGTATTGGAGTGGCCATCACTAAGCCCTGACCTCAATCATATAGAAAATCTGTGGGCAGTACTGAAAAAGCGTGTGCGAGCAAGGAGGCCTACAAACCCGACTCAGTTACACCAGCTCTGTCAGGAGGAATGGGCCAAAATTTATCCAACTTATTGTGGGAAGCTTGTGGAAGGCTACCCGAAACGTTTGACCCAAGTTAAACAATTTAAAGGCAATGCTACCAAATACTAATTGAGTGTAGACCCACTGAGAATGTGACAAACTAAATAAAAGCTGAAATAAATCAATCTCTACTATTATCCTGACATTTCACATTCCTATAATAAAGTGGTGATCCTAACTGACCTAAGACAGGGAATGTTTCCTAGGATTAAATGCCAGGAATTGTGAAAAACTGTGTTTAAATTTATTTGGCAAAGGTGTATGTAAACTTCCGACTTCAACTGTACATTAGATTTGGTGAATAATATATGCAGTGCATCCAATCAGTAACTAGATCTGAAATTGATACATCTTGCTGTGGTCTTCAGGGCACACTGCAGCTCTTTGTCATGTGTTGCATTGACTTCACTTGCTGATGTGTAGTAATCAGCATATACAGAGACACAGGCTTCACTCAGAGCCGGTGGCAAGTCATTAGTAAAGATTGGTGGGAAAAAAACATCAGTCTGCTTCATGTGAATTATTTACCCTTTTCACACCACCATGCCAACCCGAACCGTACTGCAACTATGTTGAATGCTTAACCAAGCCAGCACAGTACCGCTCTGCTAAGGTAGTGTGGAAAGGGTAGCAGTTTCCCCATTACCTACCTCTGTGATGCCAAATGGTATGTTGCCTACGTAGAGCCTCCTGGCCTGCCTGGTCATTTGGCTGCCCACCACGGGTACAGAGGTGGGGGCGGGGGGCAGCCCCTCTGGAGTTATCATGGTGGGCAGCAGGGCCGTGGCTGGGATCTGGCCAGCAGCTGAGACAGGAACATGGACTCAAGTTAGATATGAGTCTAACAGAGAAGAAATACTCAACACCTGCTCTTTCCATGACATAGGCTGACCAAGGGAATCCAGGTGAAAGCTATGATCCCTTATTGAAGTCACTTGTTAAATTCACATCAAAGAGTAGATGAAGGGGAGGTGACAGATTAAAGAAAAGTTTAAGCCTTGAAACATGTGCCATTTAGAGGGTGAAGTGGGCAAGACACAAGATTTAAGTGCCTTTGAACTGGGCATGGCAATACGTTCCAGGCGCACCGGTTTGTGTCGAGAACTGCAACGCTGGCGGGTTTTTCACTCAACAGTTTCCCGTGTATATCAAGAATGGTCCACCACCCAAAGGACATTTTTGGGGGGCAATATTAAGAAGGTGTTTTTAATGTTTTGTACACTCTGTGTATGTATGACTATATACAGTGCATTCTTAAAGTACTCAGACCCCTTCACTTTTTCCACAATTTGTAACGTTACAACCTTATTTTTTTCCCTCATCAATCTACACACATTACCCCATATTGACAAAGTAAAAACAGATTTTTTGAAATGTTGGCAAATATATTAAAAAAATAACTAATAAAACATTACATTTACATAAGTATTCAGACCCTTTACTCAGTAGATTGTTGAAGCACCTTTGGCAACGATTACAGCCTCGAGTCTTCTTGGGTATGACGCTACAAGCTTGGAACACCTGTATTTGGGGAGTTTCTCCCATTCTTCTCTGCAAGCTCAGGTTGAGAGACATGTCACGAAGCCACTCCTGCATTGTCTTGGCTGTGTGCTTAGGGTCAATTTTCCTGTTGGAAGGTGAAACTTCACCCCAGTCTGAGGTGGTTCCAAACTTCTTCCATTTAAGAATGATGGAGGCCACTGTGTTCTTGGGGTCCTTCAATGCTGTAGAAATATTTTGGTACCCTTCCCCAGATCTGTGCCTCGACACAATCCTGTCTCGGACCTCAACGGACAATTCCTTCGACCTCATGGCTTGGTTTTTGCTCTGACATGCACTGTCAACTGCGGGACATTACATAGTGTGTGCCTTTCCAAATCATGTCCAATCAATTGAATTTACCACAGGTGGACTACAATCAAGTTGTAGAAACATCTTGAGGATGATCATTGGAAACAGGATGCACCTGAGCTCAATTTCGAGTCTCCTAGAAAAGGATCTGAATACTTATGTAAATAAGGTAATCCTGTTTTTAATTTTTAATAAACTTGCAAATGTCTAAAAACCTGTTTTCGCTTTGTCATTATGGGGTATTATTTTCTTAAAGGATTTTCTTAAATTAAATGTAATAATTTTTAGGATATGGCTGTAACATAACAAAATGTGGAAAAGGGCAACGGGATCTGAATAATTTCCGAATGCACTGTATTTATGTACAGTTGAAGTTGGAAGTTTACATACACTTAGGTTGGAGTCATTAAAACTTGTTTTCTACCACTCCACAAAATCCTTGTTATTAACAAACTACAGTTTTGGCAAGTTGGTTAGTACATCTACTGTGTGCTTGACACAAGTAATTTTCCCAACAATTGTTTACAGACAGATTATTTCACTTATAATTCACTGTATCATAATTCCAGTGGGTCAGAAGTTTACATACACTAAGTTGACTGTGCCTTTAAACAGCTTGGAAAATTCCAGAAAATTATGTCATAGCTTTAGAAGCTTCTGATAGGCAAATTGACATAATTTGAGTCAATTGGAGGTGTACCTGTGGATGTATTTCAAGGCATACCTTCAAACTCAAAGAAAAATTGTAGACCTCCACAAGTCTACTAGCTTTAAGCACCAACTGTCAGAGCATCTTACAGATTACTGCACCTGTACATAGCCCACCTATAATTTAGCCCAAACAACTACCTCTTTCCCAACTGTATTTAATTTATTTATTTATTTTGCTCCTTTGCACCCCATTATTTTTATGTCTACTTTGCACATTCTTCCATTGCAAAACTACCATTCCAGTGTTTTACTTGCTATATTGTATTTACTTTGCCACCATGGACTTTTTTGCCTTTACCTCCCTTCTCACCTCATTTGCTCACATTGTATATAGACTTGTTTATACTGTATTATTGACTGTATGTTTGTTTTACTCCATGTGTAACTCTGTGTTGTTGTATCTGTCGAACTGCTTTGCTTTATCTTGGCCAGGTCGCAATTGTAAATGAGAACTTGTTCTCAACTTGCCTACCTGGTTAAATAAAGGTGAAATAAATAAATAAATAAAAAAGTCTGGTTCATCCTTGGGAGAAATTTACAAATGTCTGAAGGACTCACTTACATTTGTACAAACGATAGGCAAGTATAAACACCATGGGACTACGCAGCCGTCATAACGCTCAGGAAGGAGATGCGTTCTGTCTCCTAGAGATGAACGTACTTTGGTGCAAAAAGTGCAAATCAATCCCAGAACAACAGCAAAGGACCTTGTGAAGATGCTGGAGGAAACAGATACAAACGTATCTATATCCACAGTAAAACGAGTCGTATATCGACATAACCTGAAAGGCCGCTCAACAAACAAAATGTTTGATCCAAGTTAAACAATTTAAAGGCAATGCTACCACATACTAATTGAGTGTATCTAAACTTCTGAGCCACTGGAACAGGGAGGGAATTTTTACTAGGATTAAATGTTAGGAATTGTGAAAAACTGAGTTTAAATGTATTTGGCTGTATGTAAACTTCTGACTTCAACTGTGTAAGTATTAAGTGAGAGGGACTGAGTTGAATACTTTCATACAAAATCGCATTAACAGCCTTTGCTTTTGAGCAAAAACAATACAGACCATGATGTGACACTATTATAGTGAGTGCTGACAAGTACTGACAAACTGACCCTGCATAGCCTTGTACTGCAGGGGGGTGATATGCTCGAAGCCTGGTGCCGGAACATCCCAGTACTTCCTCACTTTCTTCTTCTTCTCTCTGTGCAGAGCTGGAGAGCGACTGCAGGAGAGAGACAGGAGAGATGGACATATAGCCTTGCAATGCAGAGACCGTGTGGACGGAGGTTAATGGATAGCACAAAAGTATGGGAATCAATGGGATATCACAAAAAAATACATTTTGGATTGATAGTTATAATACATTGCTCTTATAACTCTATCTACCTGGCATCTACATGCTCCCATTTGTATATGGTTTAAACATCAGACATTTACCATAATATAAGCCCTGATTTCAAAGTAAGCCTCTGACCATTATAGATCCAAGACGTCTCCCCTTACCTTGACCCTGTTTGTATTAAGAACCATTCTGACATTAGAACACTCAACAACCACCAAGTACATTACTTAACAGATGGACAGCTGACTAATAATTAGCAGTTTGATAGTGTCATGCACGTCACGGTCTGCTGTAATACTGTACCTCACAACAGTCTCTTGGGATTGTTTTTGGGTCTGTATGCTGAAATATCAGTTAAAACAAGGGTATTCCGTTTATTATTGCATAAAGGTGGGGAAAGAAATAGTTGAAACCAGTCAATGATCCACAGAAAGCTATTCACACAAAATGGAAGTGCAACTCATTTCAAATACTTGTACAGTATCCACCTGCGCCTGTGTCGACGACGTTCCTTGCTGTCGCCACGGCTTTCCCTGCTCTTCCTCCTTTCCCGGCACCTCTTCTTCCTCTCTCGGCTGAGACTGCGGGACGGGGTACGCCACCCATGCCGATTCTCCTTGTCCCGCTCTGAAGGGGGAAAGAGGGAGGAAGGGGAGGCGAGCAGGGGAGAGTCACAGTGACAAAGTCACAGGATCCCTTAGTTGCAGGAGGAGAGACAAATCCTTAAGCATACTGCTTTAAAAAAGTAATAAACACAAGTGTATGCTGCTACTTCTGTTATAGCTAACGTTAGAGTTAAAAGGCAATTGCCATTCACGCTATCAACATGCAGAGTTAGCACATCTGCAACACTATTCCCTGATTCTACATTGCATAAATGTGTCCTGGTATAGTACCCTTTATATACGCTAACTGATGGTGAGCGTGGTGTAGTTAATAAGAGCAAAAGTCATGGACAGGTCCCAATTATTTTTAATTTGCTCCCGAAAAAAAAAAAAAAACACTAATCAGGCAGATGTGACTAGCTATTCTGTGATGGCTAGCGGGTCAATCAGTGCCTTTTGTCATACATTGCGAGCAGACGTGCCAGCATGTGAGTCTGTATGTGTCATAAATTAATATTGTTTTGGTAAACAAATCATAGGCCTAGTGCAAGCAGCTAGCTGACAACAATGTAGTGACAGCGAGCTACTGGTATGCTAGCTCCCTATAATAAGAATCTCTAAGTCCTAGCTGGTACAATTAACCATTACTATAGGATGAATGGTCAACACTCACCTTTCTTATTTTCAGTCAACAATCTCTCGAATTCATCAAAATCCGACATTTTAGACCTAGATTGGATGACTTCTCTTGTTAGTTTTGCTACCAAGGCTACAAATAAACACAGCTTGTTTGAATCAAGACTGGACACAGGAAATTAGGACGCCCCCTGTCGGCATGGAATAATACTGATCTAGTGTTGTGTGCTGAACAGAGGAATTCTGGAACATTTTTCAGAGCCCAGTTAGAAAGACAGACATATTTCTGAAATGTAATATCTAGGAAGACAGATACCAACTACTAAAACGCATAACTGCATTTTGCGCAAACAATGTTTTTTTTTATTGTACAGCAGATGGGTTACACCGCTTTCACTGACCTCAATATACTATCGAAATGTGGAAAGAAAATGTCAAATACATAAATTAACAAAATAATATTGTAGCTGTGGATCAGGTATTAACAAATGGTTCAACAATGAAAACAAATAAACATGTAGAGGTGGAGTTTCTTTAAACCCACGGCTCAGAACGGTGTGCCTGTCCATAAACGGTCTTTACCATCAAAACAGCATTTGATGTATACTCAAATTCTTCACATTTTCCATTAATTTGGACTCCGCAAACTTGTAGAACATATTTCCCTGAATGGCAGTCATCTAACAAAAACTAGCAGGGCTCTCAAAGGAAGGAATACAGTGTCTGCAGTATGTCAGTGCTTCTACCATTCATGAATCATGCAGAAACTCACACCGCAGATCATTATTCTGCTGTGCCACCTGACAATGAAAGAGCCATGAATCAAAGACTATAAAAACTTAATCCAATTAACATGAACAGCAGGATGGAGCCAACATTATTTTTCTGTGTAACTGCTGTAATAGGCTACATCACAAAAGTATCCCGTGTGTGGCTTTTAGTTAATACAGTGACAGACTACAACCGTTTACACAAAATCCATCTCTTTCCTTAAAAAAATAAAGTGTAAACATATCTGTCGCTCAACAACAAAAAACTACTCTCGGTGCCCCCAATGCAGTAATCCTGCAATTAGCCCTTCAGAAAATTTTCAAACACAATGAATAAGATACTTCAAGAGAAGAGGTAAAAAAAAGAAATACAAAAAAAAAAAAAAAAAAAAAAGTGTTACACCCCATGATGGTCAATAACATTTCAGTCTACCTTCCCTCCATGTCTAAACTTATAGGAGGAAAGGACCCTCCATTAGTTTCTGAACCTGTAGGAGATGGGCAGAAGCAGGTGGTTCTTCTTCATGGCTGCCACTTTGGCGTGCATAGGCTCGTCCAGGGCCTTGTAGCAGCGACGGGCGTAGTCCAGGAGCTTCTCCTTGGAAGACTCAAACTCGCCCACCTCGGCCACCTTCTCTGGGGCTACCAGCAGCAGCTCGGCGATGGGGGATGTGGAGGCCATAGTGTTGCGGTCCACCCGGTGGACCTGGAAGGCCTTGGACATGCTCCTCAGGCGCTGGTAGGTGAGGAGGATCTTCTGGTACCGGTGGAGCACACCGTCAGGATCTTTCACTGAAGGAGAGGAGACATTTTAGTTAGCAGTTGATAGGAATTTCCCCCCCAAAAGTGTGATAATAAGGAAACAATTTTTTCCAACATGCAATTGAATATTATTACGCAGCAGATGAATGCACCGGACATAGGAAATAACATAGAAATAAACTGACTTGATTACCTCTTTGTCTTTCCTTGCCCCGAGTAATCCGGAAAACACGTCTCATTTTCATTCTCGGCTCCCCACCATTCCTGGATCCCTTTTTCTTGGACATCTTCTCGTCTGATGAATCGTCATCCTCTTCCACTTCCTCTTCCTCCATATAACCGTCTTCCTCAAAGTACTTGTCTTCTTCGATCACACGCACCTCCTGTTTTACTGGGGGGGAGGGAGGGGGGCAGTGACAAAATGTATCCTCGTACACTTCAAGACACTAGATGACGGTTGACACGAAAGCCTAGCTTAAGCTGTATGACTCTCCCACTCCTAAAAAGCCATCCCACCCAAAAATCTATTCTGCTTCCCTCTCACCAGGTACTCTGCTGCTACATGTGTGAGGTTGGCTCTGGACGTGTTTCCGTAGCATTCCAGACCTGGTGGTCATGGGTGAAGGAGGAGGGCTTGGAGCTCTCTCTGGTGGAGGTTTCAGAGTAGTGTAGTTCAGACTAGTGTGTTGGGATTCGGGATAAACATCTAATAAAGAGGGGAGAGGATAATCGATTTTTAAACGAGTTCCAATTTTTGAAATTATTTTTTCCCCCCTCTACCTCAATTTCACCTCTCTCCATGTATCAGCTTATATAGTTGTGTATTCACTTGTATTATGCTTCCAAACAGTGCACTAAATAGAAAGTGTGACCAGATAAGAAACAGTGCTTCAATTGAACGTACAGTCAAGTACTGACCCACTGGGCACACACTGGTTGAATCAATGTTGTTTCCACGTTGTTCAATTAAATGACATTGAACCAACCTGGAATAGATGCTGAATTGACATCTGTGCCCAGTGGGAGGTCAGTAGAAAAGTGCTCCCCACCACCAACCCCCCCAGTCTTTACGGTTGCTCTCCGGCGTCCTCATGGAGGAGACAAAGCGTTCCAGCTGGCAGCGCAGGAAGTTGCGTTCCTCCTCCAGGTCCTCGATGCGCTTCTGCAGCCACGAATTCTTCTCCAGGGACACACAAAGGTGGGTGCGCAGGTTGGTGATCAGCATGAACGGGCTGTAGTGCGGAGGCATTTCAGAAGCCGACTCTGGAAGGGGGCAGTTCATTATTTGACTGTTTGAGGCATTGGTCATACATGGGTAGGCCCTGAGAAGTTATTGACCACCTGACTTATGACACCATAATTACATGATTCATTTAGTTGATTAAGGTATCAAGAGGTGATTATGCAGGGCACTATTCATGAGGGATGGTAGTTTAATCACCTCCACCCTCCAGGTGAATGAAATTTCTATCCAATTAGTGACAATCAATAAACTGTAGATCACTTTGCTTGGGTTTGAGTAGCCCTGAACTATCTTATCTGACATGGTCATGATAGGAGAACACATTTATAAGGGGTTGCTTAATGTACTAATATTCTGTATGAGAGACTGGTAAAATGGTTCATACAGAAGCCTGGTTGTTACCCAACACCCCCTCCAAAAATATATATATCTGTCTGACTGGTATTATGCACAAATGTACCTTCCAAAATCTGCTCACTCTGGTTCAGATAAGCAGACCGGCCCTGGTTCTCCTCAAAGGGGAAGGAGACTTCATATTCATCCACAACATTATATAGACCTTTAGGGACCACAGTCAATGTAAGTGACACATGAGTGACAAATAAAACATGTAATTTGATAAATATATTGGTTAAATGGAAGTGCATTGAGTAAACTACTTGAAGTCATTTTGTAAAATAACAATACAGCCTATTCGGAGGACGAAGACAAATGGAAGTACCTGTTGCATTCCTCGTGCTTGTCCGATCAGTCATCCTTCGTGGATTGAGTGCTGTTCTGCAATTCTGTAATACATATGGCAACATTGTAACATTATAATAAGCACCGTCGTGGATCATACGTCAAGAAGTGTTAAAACAGTCATTAGTCCGTCGAGACGGTGATGTCACCAGCTGTAAAACAATTAAGATACCCCCAATGCGATTTCGCCATATAAGTGCTATCTAGTAAGTTCACCTGCTCCGAAATTGAAATGTAGCTAATCAATGTAGAATGCAATACAAATACAGGTAAAAACAACTGATGTTTTAGCATGAAATGTCAGCGAATGGTTTGTATTAGTTGTTACCCCGTTCTTCAAACGAGCCGCAAGTTAATAAGCAAGTTAATAACCATCCGCTTCCCATCAGGTGAAATGGGGTGAATTAGACAGCTTTTCTAATCGAGCCACGTGCGTAATTACTGCGCAGGGGGTGTAACGCTTCGGACTTCCTCTTCGATGGCTAATGAGAATGTATAATAATTATAGTGAAACAAACCTAATACCTACTTCATCGTGTCTTCAAATAACCTGGATCAACTACTGCATTTGCATCTTATAGCCTACCATGATAATAATTTCATACAATTTTTTTGCATACTGTATGTGGGAGGAGCTCAGGTGAGATTGTGGGAGGGGATAAATTAGTTTTTGAGAAAACACACAAAAATATTAAAGATGGGTTCGAATTCGACAATTCGGGGAGAATACAAAACTTGACCAGGTAGACAATTATTTTTTCTAATAAATAATGACATTAAAAGTTGTCGGAGTTGACATCAGTGTCACCTGGGCAAATTAAAAATAAACGTGTAAAACATGACAAAGTGCAACTAAACGTCAGTCTACCGACTATCAAAAGCATGTTTAACAATATATTCTGCCTAGCCTTACTATTTTCTTTGTTGCTTTGGAGTGAAAATGTCATTAGTTTGGATATGCTGAGATTATAAAATAGTACCTTCCCACAGGGCACAGTTTTGATTTACATTTGGTTGAGCTGTCAACTAACAATAATTCAACGTGAATTCTACCAACAATTTCACCCTGTCGTTGGATTTATTTTAAAAGTTGGGTGAAAAAATACGAGATTCTCTTACTTTGATTACATTTTGCAATTCAAAACAGTTTTCCAGGTTGATTCAACATCATTACATATACTTTTTGGTTTGAAATGAAGTGGAAACAACGTTGATTAAACCAGTTTTTGCCCTGTGGATTCCTGTTTATACCATACAAACATTGTCTTTACATTTTTGTTACCTAATACCAATCACTTTTATTTCCCACTCATGTAGATGATAAATTATATTTAGCTTTTCATATTCCCTAGTATTTATTTATTTATTTTTTTTGTCAGATATCTGATTCCCTCACTCATTCAGGTGTGACCATGGGGCTCTGTGATGGCCTGTCCCATTGTAAATGGACTTGTGCTGATGGACTTGCTGGGTGGCGCCGCCTTGCTGGTGGTGTTCTATGTCCCTCTGGATATCAAAGGCAGAGACTTTGGGGATCTCCTGGTGTACACAGGGGCACTGTTCATGCTCATGTCTCTGGGTGCTGGGGTACAGCGGCAACATTGACGGCCTTGCCTCCAGCAAAGAGCTGGGCCACATTGGCACCACTGTGGACCGACTGGCCCGCACCCTCAGCCGCAAGATGCATATCCATCACCCCAGGGAACCTTAGGGCTGTGGCTGTCCATAAAATCAGGTAAGTTACTCATCGGGACTTAAATAATGGGTTATAGGCCCAAACATATTCTAAATTATAAATACAGTATAGGACTCATCTGTCAAAGAGACAGCATGATTCCCTGTTAAAATAAAGGTTAAATAAAATAAATACATGCCAAGACATACTAATTGTGATGCATCTACTCTGCAACATGTAAAATAATGACATGCAATTGATCTGTAACCTCTCGCTCTGCCTGCCACTTCTTTCAATAGGCTTTCCATCTTCACGTTGGTGGGTGGATGCCAGACACGGATCAAGTACCCCCAATGTCCCCCCGGGGCGGCAGGGTAGCCTAGTGGTTAGAGCGTTGGACTAGTAACCGAAAGGTTGCAAGTTCAAATCCCCGAGGTGACAAAGTACAAATCTGTCATTCTTCCCCTGAACAGGCAGTTAACCCACTGTTCCTAGGCTGTCATTGAAAATAAGAATCTCTTCTTAACTGACTTGCCTAGTAAAATAAAAAACACACAACCATTTCAATAGTTCTAGTGCAGTATTTTACATTTTCTTCTGAGACTTGAGTCCAGCAGTATTAGTGTTTGATGGGTAATAATAGCCGTATTTTATGCCAAAGGGTTGACAGCACTCACCTAACATGTAATGTCCCCTGTGTAGGGGTGGCAGAGGTAGCCTAGTGGTTAGAGCATTGGACTTGTAACTGAAAGGTTGCAAGATCAAATCCCTGAGCTAAAGGTACAAATTTGTTGTTCTGCCCCTGAACAAGGCAATTAACCAACTGTTCCTAGGCTGTCATTGAAAATAAGAATTTGTTCTTAACTGACTTGCCTATTTAAATAAAGGTAGTAATGTTTAAACATTTCTTTAATAATGCAATTGCTCATCTGTTACATGGATGCTATTAGTGGATGTGATTTGAAATCTCTTGTGTGGTCTAATAGTCAATCTTTTTCATATAATTATTTTGCAAATGTATGTGTGAACAGCCTCTTCGGGCTCTTTCAATTTTGGAAATGTTTCTAGGTGTACTAATAATGTAAATAATTTAGATGGTATTGAAATATTGATTGCTTGTCACAAAATGTGATCCATTGCGCTTTACATTTCAAATAGACACTTCCGGCAGTTACAGTATTTTCAGTCTCTCTGACCATTCCAGCTTGTTTTGCTCTTATTTTGGGACAGTTTCTACAGTGAACTGTAGATGGAGACAAACATATGTATTCTCAGGTCCCCACAAGGAGAGTATGTACATTATATACCAGTAGACCTGTTTGGACTGACACTCTTATTCAACCAAATCACACAGCATACATTTAAACACACTTAAGAACTTACATACATACACACAATGCATATTCCATCGCAAAGATACACCAATGCTAGTATGTACGGTGACTATTGTGCCTACTACTTTGTGTAGATAGATATTCATAATTGTACTCTATTTTGTAGGTGATGTGTATGATCACAATTCAATATGCAAATAAGAGCAAATGGGAGCTTTTTTAACTACTTAAACAAAACATCATTAGCTTTATATTGAGAGGGCTCAAAGGAAGTTTAATGCTATCTTATTCAGAGGATACCGGCAATCAACTCATATTCTGTAAACCTGGCAAGAAGTACTTAGTACAATCATACTAAAAACAACAGGCTTAGTAGAAGGCATGGGCTCTCCTGGAAGAAGAGAAAACAGATTTGTCCTGTCAAATGTAGATTTTTTTTTAAACGTGTGGTCTATAAGAGGGCAACTCTGGTCCAGGAGGGCCAGCTGCCGTGTGCGTAGAGTTTTGTTATAGCTCAGAATCAACACCTGATTTCATTCATTAATGATGGTCTTCAATTTAATCATGGCCTAAAATGAAGATCATGATTAGTCTAATCCGGTACTTAAGAGCTGGAACAAAAGCCTGCAGTCTGTGGACCGCTGGGAGCAGAGTTAACCTGCCTATATAGCCTGTCCTCCCTGGGCTTGTTTGTTCCATGTTCCATTGTTGTGATCTAATTGCCAGCTTTTCCACTATATTTATCATGGCATGTATCTGACATACAGACAGATGGATGGCATGGCCATTAGATCGCTTTGGCACCGCTCCGTCCTGGCATAAACTATCACTTTAACCTCTCCTCCCTCTGTCTCTTCGTCAATCAAAAGATCCCTTCATTAGCACGGTCGGCCCACCACCCACTGGGCCTAAACCTCAATTTAGAGCGAAGGTTAGATTGTATTCGGTCTTGGGGCAGCAGCTTTACTGGCTCAGAGAGTTGAGGGTGCTGTTGAAACACTTAAACAGAAGTATGGTTCCAGCCCGGGGGGGGGGGGGCACTCTTTATGCCTCTGTCAGTAGGTGTTCTGGTCATCTGAACTTTTAAGTAGTTTGATTTAATTCACAGGTTAATTGGGGGACTGATGTAAACACACGTCTTGGCGCCAGTCTTTCCAGAGGTCTCTCTTGATGTGGTTGAGAAAATTGAATCAATGTTAAAGGTATTTCAGTATCTGGCATCATCTAAATTAAATTCAAACAACTTCATTTTCCCCCTTAGGACAATTCTAGAAGTGATATAGTGGGGCTTCACACATACAGCGCATTCAGAAAGTATTCAGACCCCTTGACTTTTTCCACATTTTGTTACATTACAGCCTTATTCTAAAATGTATTAAATATTTTTTGCCCCTCATCAATCTACACACAATACCCCATAACGACAAAGCAAATAATAGTATCACATTAACATAATTATTCAGAATCTTTCATTTGTTGAAGCACCTTTGCAGATCCTCTCAAGCTTTGTCAGGTTGGATGGGGAGCTTTACTGGACAGCCACTTTCAGGTTCAAGTTCGGCCTCTGGCTGGGCCACTCAAGGACATTCAGAGACTTGTCCCGAAGCCACTCCTGTGTTGTCTTGGCTGTGTGCTTAGGTTCGTTGTCCTTTACCTCAAAGGTGATTTGAATAAAGCTTGAAGGTTTATTAAATAACCACATCCTGGCAACAAAGAAACAATGAGCAGACATGACATTTTTTTCTATATTTGACCAAATCCTCTAGGTGGGATCCCAACTGACTAAAGCACCTAAACCTAAAAGACGGACCTACAGTTGGCTATCTAGGAACTGCCAACCATGTGTTGAGAAATGGTTGCATGGCCCCTCTACACTAACCTCAGCTGATATCTGTGAAAACAGCTCATATCTGTAAGACAATTGTTGTTGTTTTCTTATTCAACTCCAGTGTTGACAACGGACAAGTCTTACTGATGGTGTTGAAGGTAAAGCTACAGACAATACCTACACAGCAGTCTACAGTATGGGGATAAAATGCTCATTGCAATAGGTTTAAAATAATGTCATTGTTTAAAGTTGTTTGTACTTGTTAAGAAAGGGAAATAAAAAAATAAGGACATATTAAGACATTACATAGACATTGTGTAACCGATGTGAAATGGCTAGCTAGTTAGCGGTGGTGCGCTCTAATAGCGTTTCGATCGGTGACGTCACTCGCTCTGAGACCTTGAACTAGTGGTTCCCCTTGCTCTGCAAAGGCCGCGGCTTTTGTGGAGCGATGGGTAACGATGCTTCGAGGGTGACTGTTGATGTGTGCAGAGGGTCCCCGGTTCGAGCCCAGGTTGGGGCGAGGCGAGGGACGGAAGCTGCTATACTGTTACAATTGCATAAAATATATTGTGTGTGTGTTAACGTGTCGACATGGATTGATGGAAAAACAAAAATGTGCAGATAAGAAGTTCATTTGGGTGTGTTTGGGGCTCAGCACCTTAACAATCCTGTATAATTGACTTAGCCCAGACGGCAGGTGTAACAGGATCCCCTTTTCTCTCTGCTGACCGTATGAGTAAATCCAAACTAGCCTTAAACTAAGTCTCTGTATTGACATTGAGGGGGTTAAGTTTTAAAGTTGTGTGAGGTTGATTCTGGTCATCAAGTATCATATGGTTGTACTACTTGTTGAGCTACTTGCTGACTGACAGAGATGGGGGAGGGGCTGTGGTTAGGGTCTCAGGCAGTATGGAGGAGGGATAAGCCTCAAGCTCTGTTTTAGCTTCTAAGATGTAGTACTTGTCCCCTGAACAGATCCTCTGACATTTCTACACACAAACCTTTTACCCAGAAATGGGCGATGCTTATATCAAGGGCTCTCAGCCATAAGATAATTAGATACTTTATAACATTAGCAAACTAACCCTAAAAATGTAATGTTCAATCAAAAAAATATTGACTTTCCATTAGATAAAGAAAATGTGAACACCGAAAATCTCAAAATTAATTGCATTGGTGCCTCTGTCCTGCTATGGAGGCAGGTGTAATTTGTTTTGCCTCAGCGATTGTGTCAATGTCCCTGCGGTGCAGATTCATTCTGGAACTAATACCACTCCACTGCAGCATCTGACCGTATTCACCGGACCCATAGTCAGCTCTCCATCACTTAGGTAACCAGTTGTTTACTGAGGAAGGCCAGAATTAATGAGCGGTAAACTATTAAACATGACCTAGTACTGAGGTTAAACTAAAAGTGTGTAGGAGGGAGGGAGGGAGGGAGGGAGGGAGGGAGGGAGGGAGGGAGGGAGGGAGGGAGGGAGGGAGGGAGGGAGGGAGGGAGGGAGGGAGGGAGGGAGGGAGGGAGGGAGGGAGGGGAGGGAGGGAGGGATAAACAGTGTCTTAAAGACTTAAAGACACATCTCGGTGTGTCCTGGGCTGCAGGTCATGACGTACGTAACACTCAATGTGCAATTATCTCCCATGGCTGTCTGAAAGTAAATGTGTCAATTGATCAGACATGCAAAGGATGTTGAATACTAAAATCGTGAATACTTTTTAAGGCCAAATGAAAATGTTTTTTTAAACCTAACATTTTTTATATGGCCCTTCGAGCTGGATATATGCTAAAGAAGGACAGTGAGTTTACCCACCCTGTAGTGATCATGGTGAAGCGTACAATACTGCCAACCAATATCTGAACAGTCAAGTGTAAATGTGACCAATGGTAAACACCACATACTGTATTTTTCTGGGATTAGTGGTGGTTTACATTCAGTACCAGTCAAAAGTGTGGACACACCGACTCATTCCAGGGTTTTTCTTTATTTGGACCATTTTTACATTGTAGAATAATAGTGAATACATCGAAACTATGAAATAACACATATGGAATCATGTAGTAACCAAAAAAGTGTTAAACAAATCAAAATATATTTCATATTTGAGATTCTTCAAAGTAGCCACCCTTTGCCTTGATAACAGCTTTGCACACTTTTGGCATTCTCTCAAACAGCTTCATGAGGAAGTCACCTGGAATGCATTTCAATTAACAGGTGTGCCTTGTTAAAAGTACATTTGTGGAATTTCTTTCCTTCTTAATGTGTTTGAGCCAATCAGCTGTATTGTGACAAGGTAGGGGTGGTATACAAAAGACAGCCCTATTTGTCAATTTTATGGCAAGAACAGCTCAAATAAGCAAAGAGAATTGAGAGTCCATCATTACTTTAAGACATGAAGGTCAGTCAATTCGGAAAATGTAACAAACTTTGAAAGTTTCTTCAAGTGCAGTCGCAAAAACCATCAAGCGCTATGATGAAACTGGCTCTCATGAGGACCGCCAGAGGAAAGGAAGACCCAGAGTTACCTCTGTTGCAGAGGATAAGTTCATTAGAGTTAACTGCACCTCAGACTGCAGCCCAAATAAATGCTTCACAGAGTTCAAGTAACAGACACATCTCAACATCAACTGTTCAGAGGAGACTGCGTGAATCAGGCCTTCATGGTCGAATTGCTGAAAGCAAACCACTACTAAAGGACACCAATAATAAGAAGAGACTTGATTGGTTTTGCACTTAGTGGGACTACAATTTGTTTTTCAACAGGACAATGACCCAACACACATCCAGGCTGTGTAAGGGCTATTTGACAAAGAAGGAGAGTGCTGCATCAGATGACCTGGCTTCCACAATCACCCAACCTCAACCGAATTGAGATGGTTTGGGATGAGATGTCATCAAGGCAAAGGGTGGCTATTTTGAAGAATCTAAAATGTAAAATATATTTTGATTTGTAACACTTTTTACTACATGATTCCATATGTGTTATTTCATAGTTTTGATGTCTTCACTGTTATTCTACAATGTAGAAAATAGTAAAAAATAAAGAAAAACCCTTGAATGAGTAGGTGTGACCAAACTTTTCACTGGTACTGTATATTAAAAAAAGCCTAAATCCTTCTCAACAAACCAAGTCTGTGTGAACTGTAAATGAGAACAAGCTGCTGCTGATTTTGGCACCAGTCCTTAGGCTCTAATCTTCTTTAAGCTCCATGTTTACAGTTGACATGTGATTTAGTGGTTTTTGTACCACCATTCTTCTCTCCAAAATGTTATTTTGATTGCTTTACAAGCCATGGGAACACAATGAGATTTAATCAAAACCCAGGCTCAGATGGGAAGCATATTTATAAATGGTAGATACTAACATTTGAAATCCCTCGAAAACAACATATTTTCCCTGAGCGAAAATATTTTAAAATGTTCATGTTAATGGTGTATGATTATTTCGTACAATTACATTGTTCAGGAAAGAATGCGGTGTGTGTTTTTGACAACGCTTCAGAGCGATATGTTTTCTTTATCCTTACCTGTAAAGATTATAACTTGATTGTTTCAAAGTACAACCATCAATGTTCCACATCTAATCTCTCGTTTAAAATGTTCCCATATAAACTTAATCAGGCCTGGGATATGGTTTTGTGAGAAGATTAAAAAGAACAAGATTGGGATGTTCTAAGGATACGTTCTCACTGGTGTTTATAGTTGATGTAGGGTGAGAGAATTTCCATGGCATCCTTTCACAAACACTTTACAACAGCAAGCCGCTTGTATTGAGCGTAATTCCAAAAGTGAATGTGGGTTAAATGGTTCCATGTTTGTTGACGCGGTCGGCACGATTTGTTTCACATGTTTGTCAGTAACTCTCCCATGTTTCAGAATAACTGATAGCGGCCTCAAATAGATGCCTGTCCATTTTAATAACTGGGCATCGGCACCCATTTCAGCAACAAACAAAAAAACTGTTTCAAATAAACACCAGGTCTAAATTAATTGTTTACCAGATTACCATGAACACAGCTCGGATATTCCCATGGTCATATGCATTAAAAACGTTTTTACAAAACGCTGTCATTGTTGCTAGCCATCGCGCTACCAAAAATAAAATACCGGTATCGTATGCCAACTTCGATACAAGTCTTTATGACATTTACCTCATAAAATCTCTTCTCTTTTTAAAGTAGAAAGAAACTTGGTCAAAATGGTTGAAACTACTTTACTCCGAATTTGCCATTGTTATTGAAGGATAAGGATTATTGTGCTTTTCAATTTGTTTCTTTGACTTAATATTACCCTCTGAAACTTTATAGAAGTGCAAACGCTTCGACTGAAAGTATTGCTGAACTAGTGTTTTGTCTGTTGGAGCATGGTTCTAGCATTTAAAGTCTCACTCGTTTAATGTGCAAACTTTTCTTTTGATAAGATATTGACTTTATGAAAGATTTGTCAAGAACTTTCTATTTCATTAGCTTCAAGCTTCATTAGATAAAACTGTCTCTTTAACAGTTCTTAGAGAGCTGGGGTGTATGGGAAGGTAAAATCAAATCTGTCTATCAGATGATTATTTGACTTTGTGTTTGATTGTGTTATTTGTGTTTCCCCTCTCTGTTTTTGTAAATAATTTGTTTTCAGTTTTGATTCTAAATCATTATTGTGGTCTTCCTGTCTGGGTTTGCGCCCCCCCCCCTTGGGTTGTGCTGTGGTGGAGATCTTTGTGGGCTACACTCGGCCTTGTCTCAGGATGGTAAGTTGGTGGTTGAAGTTATCCCTCTAGTGGTGTGGGGGCTGTGCTTTGGCAAAGTGGGTGGGGTTATATCCTGCCTGTTTGGCCCCGTCCGGGGGTATCATCGGATGGGGCCACAGTTTCTCCTGACCCCTCCTGTCTCAGCCTCCAGTATTTATGCTGCAGTAGTTTATGTGTTGGGGGGCTAGGGTCACTCTGTTATATTTGGAGTATTTCTCCTGTCTTATCTGGTGTCCTGTGTGAATTTTAGTATGCTCTCTCTAATTCTCTATTTCTTTCTTTCTTTCTCTCACTCTCTCTCTCTCTCGGAGCCCTAGGACCATGCCTCAGGACTACCTGGCATGATGACTCCTTGTTGTCCCCAGTCCACCTGGCTGTGCTGCTGCTTCAGTTTCAACTGTTCTGCCTGTGTCTATGGAACCCTGACCTGTTCACTGTGATTACTATTATTTGACCATGCTGGTCATTTATGAACATATTGGCCATTTACTGTTATAATCTTCACCCGGCACAGCCAGAAGAGACTGGCCACCCCTCATAGCCTGGTTCCTCTCTAGGTTTCTTCCTAGGTTTTGGCCTTTCTATGGAGTCTTTCCTAGCCACCGTGCTTCTACACCTGCATTGCTTGCTGTTTGGGGTTTTAGGCTGTTTTTCTGTACAGCACTTTGATATATCAACTGATGTAAGAAGGGCTATATAAATACATTTGACGATTGAAATTTGATGATTGTTTGGTTCAGTTGATGGGAATAACCATGAAGGGAAGGCTGTCTCGCCTTGTCGTCTATTAGCCAAAAGGCTCATATTGCAATTTCGGAAATTGGAGACTGTACCTAGGGAAAGGAAAGGGAAAGGGAGATAACTAGTCAGTTGTCCAACAATGTATTCAACTGAAATATGTCTACCCCTGTGAATCAGAGAGGTGCGGGGGGCTGCCTTAATCAGCAACCACATCTTCGGCGCCCGGGGAAATCGACCTAAATTTGCCATCCCGTTCAACACTACAATGAATGTCAATGTTTGTTTCTCTTGTCTTCTTTTGAAAAACAGCTGCAGCCCATTATTCCTCCTCCACCAAACTGTACAGTTGGCATTCTGCATTGGGAGCAGCTAGCGTTCAAACCCAGATTCGTCCGTCCGACTGCCAGGTGGTGAAGTGTGATTCATCACTCCAGAGAACGTGTTTCCTTTGCTCCAGAGTCCAATGGCGGCAAGCTTTACACCACACCACACCACACAAACGCTTGGCATTGCGCATTGTGATCTTAGACTTGTGTGCTGCTGCTCAGCCATGGAAACCCATTTCATGAAGCTCCTGACGGAACAGTTATTGTGCTGATGTTGCTTCCAGAGGCAGTTTGTGTAACGGCGTTCTTCGTTTGTCGAAAGAGTGTCGGACCGAAATGCAGCGTGGTTGTTACTCATGTTCTTTAATGAATGAAATGACGATACATGAAATAACTATACAATACAAAACAACAAACGGAACGTGAAACCTTATTACAGCCTATCTGGTGAAACTACACAGAGACAGGAACAATCACTCACAAAATCCAAAGCGAAACCCAGGCTACCTAAATACGGTTCCCAATCAGAGACAACGAGAATCACCTGACTCCGATTGAGAACCGCCTCAGGCAGCCAAGCCTATACAACACCCCTACTCAGCCGTAATCCCAATAATACAAAAACCCCAATACAAAATACAACAACATAAACCCATGTCACACCCTGGCCTGACCAAATAATTAAAGAAAATACAAAATACTAAGACCAAGGCGTGACAGTTTGGAACTCGATAGTGAGTATTGAAACCGAGGACAGATGATTATATACGCGCTGCGTGCTTCAAACACTCGCTGGTCCCATTCTGTATACTTGTGCGGACTACCACTGGTGCTCCTAGATGTTTCCGCTTCACAAAAACACCACTTACATTTGACTGGGGCAGCAATTTGACAAACTGACTTTTTGGAAAGGTGACATCCTATGTCGGTGCCATGTTGAAAGTCACTGTGCTCCTCAGTAAGGCCGTTCTACTGCCAATATTTGAATATGGAGATTGCATGGCTGTGTGCTCAATTTTATACACCCGTCAGCAACAGGTGGGACTGAAATAGCCAAATCCACTAATTGAAGGGGGTGTCATTTTGTGTATATATATATATATATATATATATACACGAATATCCCTACAGACTTAAAGATGACTGTCACACACATCAATCCATACTTCCCTAGCCCCTCTCTCTGCCCTTGTTCCTGACTGGGGAGATTATTGACATAATCTTCTGTCAAGCATCTGTTAACTTCTGAAGCTCCCTGTATTTTTATGTCATCTTTGCATCACGGTCTGTTTAACTACAAGATCACTTCATCTCTTTCTGGACATCAACCGGTGATATTGAGAGAGTTGTCCCAACCGACAATGCCCGGGATTCATCCAGTTTAATTAGAACTGGCATGACTAGAGACTCCCAATACTATGTAATTGACATGAGACAGTTTCACTTTAACCACTTTTATTCACAATGTCACCACAGTTACTATCAATATCAGGATAGTAATAACAGGGTTACCATCAATACAATAAAAATAATATATAATATATATGTTATATGTGGCCAATGCCAGGCATTTCTTAGCGATTGTCTCTATTGATCTCTTCCCAGACAATACATGTCAATCTCTGTGTGTGGTTTTAGAGCTTTATCTACTCATATTTCATATATGGGTTGAGGTACTGAAATCAAGCACAGTCCATTTCACAGTTCAATCCAAAACATGTAAAAAATAAAAGACAAAAATAAGTTCCAGGTGGCTAGAACCTCTTTAACCTCTCCCTTCCCTCAGCACCTCCCACAGTCCTCTCCCTCCATCTCCTCCCTCTCTTCCCTATCCAGGGCATCCTCAATCTCATCCATCTCTCTCTCGCAGTCCTCACACCCCTTTGTCCCACAGCCACCAGCCATCATCACCAGCCCTCTGTGATCTGGAACCCCCGGACCGGGGTCGATCATCGCCCCCTGCTTGCAGTGCTGGAGCAGGCTGCTGACTGAGCAGGCGCCCCCGGCCGCCTGCAACACCTCGTCGTACGAGGGGGCCTGGATGGCCGCCCGGGCCTCCTCCAGACGAACGCGTGTGCGGTGCTTCATCTCTATCAGCGTCTTGGTGTAGGAGTTGAGGGTGAAGACGGCCGCCGCCATGCAGCAGCTGAAGGAGATCCAGGCTAGACTGAGGGTAAGAGAGAGAAAGGATGGTTGGGCCGTAGTGGTCATTGGTTATGAATAGGCTGTAAATATGGCCTAGAAGTTTAAAATATGCTGATATCGGGTCCAGAATTAATGGATCCCTTGATAAAGATAAGCAAAAAACACAGTATAAAATAAACAATACAAATACTGTGCTATATTGTATGCTCACTTCTTTGTATTATTATATTGTTTTATACTAATACAGTTGCTCAGAATTGTGTTCGTTTGGGATCCAAAATATTGGATCCCAATCATTTATTATTGAATAATCCAATTATTGGATTATTGTTTTCAATACTCCAGTACCCTCCCCTTGCGTGGATAAGGTATTTTTAATAAAATGTTTTATGAAATTGGAGAACACATTGGGATGGATCTTAAACCATTCCTCCATACAGATATATTTCCAGATCCTTGATATCCTTATTCTGCTTCCCTCTTCAATTCAAACCACAGGTTTTCAATGGGGTTCAAATCCTGAGACAGATGGCCATTGCAAAATATAGACTTTGTGGTCAATGAACCATTTCTTTCTGGATTTGGACCCCTATCTTTTTGAGATTTGTACTAGTCGATAAACACAAATCGCTTTCTCTGAGAAATTGTAATAGTATAAAAATAATACAATTATAAAAATATAAAATAGCCAATAGTTCTTTGCTCATCTTTATGAAGGTATCCAATAATTCCGGACTCCACGGTTTTCAATTGGACTGTGGTCAGAAAATACTTAAGCTAATGGTTGGAGACAGTGCCGAGGTAAACAAAGCAATCATGGATTGTAGAATCTCCATGTCCAAAGACTGCTTTCAGGGTAAGGGAACAAAATAAGCAATTTTGTCAATTTGGGTGAACTATGCCGAAGGGAATACTTACACAAATGACCAGCCGTAGTCCCAGGTCTGTGGTCTCCAATCCTTTGGCCCAATGCTCACAGTCATCTGGAACACTGTGGTGTACATCATATGAGCCACCATCCCCATCAGACCTGAGAGAGCGAGAAAGGGGGAAGGAAGAGTGATTTATTTTCAGACAATCTCTTCATTTATTTGACCAACATCGAATAAATCAATGCTTTACCTTGTGAATATTTCTACAGAATGCTCAAAAGCCTTGGTATAGATCATTGTGGTGATAAGAGACATGTCCGCTCGCCGTGGCCGTCTCACCTGAAAGGACAGTGCATATTGCGGCAAAGGCGTTGATCTTGAGAGCGTACATCTCCTTATGGGCACAGAGACACAGCACCTCCACCCACATGAGGAGAAAGCCCATGGCCAACAGGCCTATGTACGCAAACTCTGACACTACTGACAGCCACAGCACCCCTGTGAGTGAGTGAATGAGTGAGAAATAGATTGAGGAAGAGAGCGATAGAAAGAGAGAGGGAAAATTAAGATTGGAGAGAGGTAGAGCAAGAAAAAGTTGGCATACAGTGCTTATTTGACTTGACGACCCGCAATTTAAAATGGCGACGTATTAGCTTCACCTATATCTACTTTCAATGAGCACAAACCTTGTGTCTCTCCTGGAGTTAATTCAATGAAGCTCCGGCATTTCTCCTCTGTAAGACAAATACAATATGATTAGCAACAGATACAACTTAAGTCAGTATATTCATTTGTACTGTATCTTTTAGGGCCTTGTCAAGGCAATGGGACATACTGATTTAATTTAGATCCCTTGAGTGTCTGTTGTGAGATCTTAAAATAGTGCTCCAATTGGCATGGGTAATCGGAGGGAGACACTGACTGCAGTAGAACATCCACCAGATGTTCTCTATCTAGGGTCAAGGCAAAAGGTCTAACTCTCCCCTCTCTACAGTGATTTTGCAAATTAGTCCTAAGGCGACATGCAAAGACATTACTTTGAGTTTTCCTTCACTGACTCGAGCTTACATTGCCAACATTAAAGATGATTCAATTATTAACAGAGCACCCGCTTATGATAATTTACTTCTAAATAGCCTTGGTTGATTAGGGACTATCCCAGATCAGTGAATGCGTATGGTGTTAAAGCAACCAGTCATGCAGAGATAGATTGACAGTGGAACAGCAAAACAGCCACATTCAAAGATACAATGGTAATTGCTGATAGATATATCAACATTATAGTGCATTCTAGTAACTAGTGTCCAGTCATTATTGGGGTTCCACAAGTCAACGTCCTAGGTCCGACTCTATTGTAAGACTTTACTCAATCAAGGTTCTGTAGATCAACAGCCTAAAACAAGAGCCGTATCCTGTTTTATTCACTTTTCCAATTAAGTTCTCCGTGTCAAGCAATTACTGGCTAAGGCTAGAGATCCATTTACATTTTAGTCATTTAGGAGATGCTCGTATCCAGAGTGACTTACTTAGTGCATTCATTCATTATAGCTAGGTGAGACAACCACATATCACAGTCATAGCAAGTACATTCATTGAGGAGATTGGATCTTACAGTGCAAGAACCAGGCATCATTAGGCTCTTGGGATGAAGGCTACTTAACCCCCCTTTCTATAAAAGGTAAAGCATACTTAAACAATGGCCTGGATAAAGACCCAATGCTCACCCTCGTTGTGTGCCTCGCAGGACAACCAGAAACCTGTGTGGAAGTAGCGCAGCATGTACTTATCCTCGCCTGTCTCCCAGATGTAGTGCACTGCGTTGGCAAGGGCCTTTTTCTCAAGCCTCGCCTGCTCTTCCTTTTCCAGGGGCGACAAGGTGATGTTGTTTGACGGCTTCTTAGGGTCCAGAGTGGGAGTCTCTGAGGAAAAGAGAGGTTAAGAGGGTCATTGGGACAGGAACGGTTAGACAGTTTTAGGCTAAATATATGCATCTAGTCTACACATCGTACTACTGTAATTTCTCTACAATAAACTCCAGAAACACACATCTTCAAACCATTTTTCTCAAAGGCATTTCAAGACCATAATTGAATATTCTTCAGGGACAGAGATAAAAAGTGCCCATGAGTCCATAAACCACCCCCTGGTGTCAACGGAATGAAGGGGCAACAATCTACAGCAAAATCCGTATGAAATCTGTTTTTTTTACATAATCTATTTTATGTAGAAAATGGCACATTCCATGGCAATAGGCTTAGACAACAATGTAATCCAGATATTCAACAAAGTTTGAGATTACATACATTGGGCTTGGTCAACAAACCTTTGTGTGCCTTCTCTGAAAAGCAACAATTCTCAGTGTCATGATTCATGTTCAGGGGTTGGTTCAACATGGGTGAGTCCACAAGTACAAAGCAAGGGAAACAAAATCATTATTTAGGTACCGGGCTCCACATTCATTCTTGCACAGGTGAATTATTTCCCTACCTGTGGTGTAGGGCTGGCTGTTGTTCTGTCCGCAGTTCTTCAACTTGACCGGGGAGAGGCAGAGGGGCTTGGCAACCTTGTGGGTCCCCTCGCACCAGTACGAGGTGCAGAAGGCCAGGATGGACAATGCCAGGGCCAGTGAGGTCAGGGACAGGGAGAGCAGGGAGCGGTTGCATCGTGACATGTTCTCCAGCATGGTGGCTTATGGGGGTGGGACAGGGGCCACTGCTAAGAGAAAAAGTGGCCCTCTGATGGAGAGACAGAGGTGGGAGAGAGGGGGTGTCTCAAGAGGAGCTCGAGATGAATGATGGTGAAACAGGGTGATGGGGGATGGTTAGAGGACGGGTACAGGGATGACAGATCAGCTAGAGTGAGGGCAGTGATTACGATGAGGAAGGGGGATTGACAAAGGGATGGTATGGCAGAGAGGGATTAGGAAACTGTGAGAAAATTATGGGATGGAAGAAGTAGAAGAAGAGGGCAATAGAGCAGAGGATTTATTCACTGAGCCAGACGGACTGGATGAGGGATAGCTAGCCTCTGTCACCTTCAATTAGTCCTTTCGATATTCCTCCACACTTTACACGCTGATCCAGCTGTGGTCCCGCAATAACAACTTGTGATGAATAATTTGCAAATTAAAGCAGTCATTGAACTGAGGCAATCAGGCGGAGAACTTTTGATTTGGGAAGAAAAATATATATAATTCACTTCTTACATTTTACGTCCATATGCTACATCCCATATTGCCAGTATATGACATGGATTTATTATGTGTTCGTTGGTATACAGTTGGGTCCTGGAAGATAAACACTTACATTTTACAGAACCACTAATTATTTATTATATCCTGTCTCGTTTCTTTTTCTCGGGAAACATTCTGTTCTTCCCGTGCATCTCAGCTTTCTCAGGAAGATTGTGATTTGATATAATGACTCGTCTACCTCTCTGTAGACCCGTAATCCTCATTAATCTGTGCTAATCTCCCTGTACAAAATCAATCTGTTTAATCCCACACTCGTAACGTCTGTCCAACCACCTATAGAGCAAGACAAATAATTTGGATTAGTATCGGGAGGAGTAATTAAGGGGACACAATCTACAGAAAGCACTGGTCTTGATGTAATCTCCTTTATGTAGAAACATTTCATATCGCATGGCAATAGGTTTAGACAACAACGTAATCCATATAGTCAGCTAAATATGAGATTACATATTGTATATACATTGGACTATGTGGATTACGTAAACAGACCATCATCATCATCATTTCATAGTCACAACATTCTTTATCATCACAATCCACACAATCGTCATCCTATCATCGTCATAATTGTCATCCTATCCTGTCAGCACAATCTTCAGAATCACAATCTTCTGCATCATCACACTCATCATACTATGCGGATGGTTTAGTGTACTGGTCTGGGCTGCGTTCGGTATGATTTACGTTCTGGAACTTTCAATTGAACAGAAAAGGCTACTGAACGACCAGTTGAAAAACAAGGAGGAGTTGGGAGATGGTGAATGCAGTCAGCATGGCCACTGCCATTTAAACACGTCACACATTGCTTCAAACCACACCCACCAAACAGGAGCAAACATAACTCAAACTTTGTTCAATAACGTTTTGGGGAAGAGTGTTGTTCCGAACAAACCGTTCAGCAACGTAGCAAACGTTCAAGCGAACTAAACGCACCTCTGAGGTCTGTCTTGACTCCATGAATGATTATTGGATACTTTAGCGCAGGGATCATCAACTAGACTCATCCGCGGGCCGATTTGTTCCTGAGCGGATGGTCAGGGGTCCGGAACACAATTACAAATCATTTGTAGACTGCAAATTGACCGCAAAAAGCCAGATACAGTATAATACTTGCATAAAGCAATCATTTCAACCTTGCTTACCATCACATTTTTCTCTATTATGCGTGGAAATACTTGTGAACAGATGTCTTATTTAAAAATCACTTGGATCTTATTTCCTGGTGTTTTTACTGTATTTAATGTTCTACTTAAATGTAAATGTAAATGTACAATGAAACAAAAAAAATAATGTTATTTGATTTGTTTGCTTAGAAAACTTGGGCGGGGGACAAATTCCGTCCGCGAACCTTGCTTTAGGGAATAATCATTGAAATATTAATCCATCTGTATTGATATGGTCTTTATGTAAAATAGCAATCTGACAAAGATCGCAGAATCACAGATGTTTGTGTATTTCTATTTAATCTGGCGACATCTGCTTCAATTACCACTATACACTCTTTGAAAAAGGGTGCCATCTATAACCTAAAATGGTTATTTGGCTGTACCCATAGGATAACCCATTTTGGTTCCAGGTAGAACCCTGGACTCTGAATAAGAGCATATGTTACATGTAAAAATGTAATAGAAAGACCACAGGCAAATAACCTTTTTGGGAACACTTTTTTCGAAGAGAGTAAAGCTGTGTTGTTGCCAGATTGGGTTGTCAATTGCGGCACAAAATAATGACAGATTATTCCTCATTACAGTAAAAACAGGAGTTAATCAGACTCGGGTATTTAATTTATCCCATCACGACACCAAAATATTTCAACAATTAGAATAACCTTCAAAAATTGTACATTTCTCCCAAAGGTATTAAATTACAAGCTCTTAATTTTCCAAATCTGTAAGCGTTTCAACAAAACGTTTGTTGCAAACTGTCAATCAATATCTCCTTCCTAGGAGTCTCATCCATATTAACTCCAGATACTCCGGCAAAAAAAATGTTTTTATACTTGACTCGAAACCGGAAAATATTTGCAGCAGTCTAGGAACCGCATCAATTTAATGCGTAAACCAAAGCAAATCTCCTATCCCCATTGTCCAGCAATATGATTAAATATGTCACAGCCACACAAATCACACACGCAGTTTCATTTCCTGTAATAGTTGTGCCTAGATTTGAGTTCAAATGGCCATACCGGTTGTATTTTCTTTGTGCTGCATATCGCCGCGCTTTCCATTGAGTCCTTGTCCCCCCATACGGTTGTACAATACATGCATGAAAGTTACCGAACGGATGTTTGTGAATGAAGAAAAAAAAACATACCATATAAGGCCTTCAGAGACATCGACACTCTGTCCTCTACCAGATGAACTTTCTTCACCTTTTCTTACTCTCTCTCCCTCTCTTCCTCACGCTTCTGCCTTTCTTGGGTGAGTTTCTATCACAAACCCACCCAGATTTCACTTAATCCTCACAAACCCATCTGTTACTTTCTCTCCCTTTGCTCCCTATATCTATCTATCATCCACCATCACATTATCTCGTTCTCTCTCCCACAATTTCTTACGCTTCACTTTAAGCAAATCCATGATTCTACTTTGTAGTTCACTACATAATGATTAAGGGTCATGTGTTGTTCTATACTGTTTATCTGTTCGCCTCCGGGGAATCCCCATCTTGACCCGGATGACGAGTCACCGCCCCGCTTTCCAAAGGTCATGCCATACTCTGAATGAGGAGTGGAATTAGAGAATGTACAGTATGTGCGTCGCTCACCCCCTCGCTTTCATCCCGTCATTTGGAGTGTTCACTGATCCACCCAATCTCCCTTCGACCCAGCAATCTCTACTCCGTTGAGATCACTCCCGTTCAAACAGCTGTTCCTCAAATTATGTCCACAAATCACTTTGAATCATCACGATTTTGGCGAGGAGCTGAAAGAGTGACTGAATTAAAAAATAATTGAAATTGGGCATTAGAATTGTGGCGCACATGCGTGTAGGTGTAAACTAAAAAGGGAGATATAACGCTGTACTGGAGTGACTGTAGTGACAGATGTTTCACCAGCCCTCATGTGGCCATTTGTAATAGGTACCATCACTGATGTTGATTGAAACAAATGTGGATTGAGCATAGACCATACACGTCAATCAAGAGATAAAAGGCATTGATTGGTGGAGACACCTTAAAGCAAGAAATGGCAACAAAAAAAAGATAGAATTTGACCATACCAGTCATATCTGAGATCTCAAGTATTGAATAACTTTATTTCTCAAATGTGTTACTGTCACAGTTTCCACCACAGCCTTGACATAAATAAAAAAAAGCATATCATACGAATTAAATGATAATAGTAGCCACGATAAAATGTATTATCGTAACAACACTAATCCTTTTGCACTACGATTCAGATGAATTCATTTTCATTTCACTTCACATTTTGTGTTGTTGTATTTCAACTGTTTTGTTTGAGGCCAAAGAGGAAACGCAAAACACAGAATGACAAGCATCCCGTAGGATTCATAGGCCTTACGATGAAAACTCACTGAATAGATAAGCATAACAATACCGTGTGCATGGGATGTTGTCTTGTCATACAAATATTTGACAAAAAGACTTTCAACTGACTGAGATACAGTTTTCAACAACATACGCAAGGACAGGGGGAAAAAAAAGATGACAAATTCAGCTTTCATTTTGTACACAATCTGTTCGTTCCCAAACACAAGTAAATAAGTAGACTTAAGTGTATAAAATGACAAAAGCAAAATAAAGCCACTATAGGTTATTGGCTGATAATGTGGATGATTATGGGTTCTATCCAATTGGATATGACCTTTTCCAACTAAAGTCAATGGTCAACTAAAGAAACCCACAGGACAATGACCACTTTGATGCTTGCTGTAAGTAATGTGAGATGATTGAATTTGAATATGGCTCTAGTTTGTTTTGAAAGTATCTGTCGGAGGCCATGTGTTCAAGAAACAAACAAATAATTGAATTAATAAATACAGTAAATAGGCTAATAAGTAAATTAATAAATAGATACAATTGTACTTTTAAAAAAAAAAAAACACAAATAAGTTACTTTTGCTCAAGGATCTCACCTCCACACAAAACTCTCTCTCTCTCACACACACACACACACACACACACACACACACACACACACACACACACACACACACACACACACACACACACACACACACACACACACACACACACACACACACACACACACACACACACACACACACACACCCTGATAGCAGCTCTACTGACATCCTGTTCTTTCTGTGTACATGTTCCATTGTAGACTACTGTAATGATTCATCAGGTCTTCTTAACCCTCCATCCACCTATCTCAGAGCCTTATGAGTCAAGCATAGAGAAGGTGAGCATTGATAATAACCAGTCTAATTGAAAAATCACAGCACAAGAACAAAATCACAGAAGGACTAAATGGAACTAACTCCTACGGCCCCATCTCAGCTTCCCACTCTTGAAAGAACCGAAATGAACATCAAATCAACCAAAATTGAATGTTTTTCTTGGAAAAACTATTTTGAGATACTTATATTTTGTCTGGTTTCATTTCTTACATATTATTGCATACACTTACATTGGACATGTACATTATATTAACCATTGCAGATATTGGGGTTGAGGAAGGTGAGCTGGACAGGTTGTAGCAGTATAGGATTGTTGTTTCTGTTGGGGAGGATCTCCCATTCTGGTGTCTAAAATCATGTGTCACTGCAAAGGGACCACCCTCCCATTTGAGGAGTGGAAGCTCCACTGCAGCGTGTCCTGCCGGAGGAACCCAACCCAGACAATTGGGTTGTACCATCCCAGCTCCAAAACAGGGGCATGCCATCTGAGGTCCCATTTCGGGCAATGCCAGGCCAGGATGAGGCATTCCCAGGGAATGGGATGATAGCTGGGTTAAAGGAGGCCCCAGCAAGGGGTCGTGGGACCCAAAGGCGGGTAACACCGTGGGACATGTGGGTGGAACCAAAAAGGCTGGAGTTTGGGGAGATTGTAGTACGAGACACTCCAGCAATGGATGTGACTCTGCCCATAGGGCCAGACATGCCTGGGCCTTGTAAAACGCCTAGGAAATTAGGAAAGGCAAAAGAAAATGGGGAAAGGGAGGGAGGACAGATATACAGTACAGAGCATTCCAAGAGAGAGTATAGAACAGAGAGAGGAGTGAAAAGGTTACATCTCTAAAACTCTATGCATGGCTACTACCGATACTGATACTGACCCACACAACAGTTATGAACTATAGGGGGGAGGAAGGCCTAGTGAAAACACTGAATCACTAACACTGCTTTGAACAGAAATATACTTCTCATATTCACCCTCTGGTTCTCTCTGTCTATCTCTCTCAGGGTCTGGTCTCTCGTTTACCCGTCCTTACTTTGTTACTTGGTGCGGGGGGGGTGTTTGGGTTTGGGGGGAAAGGACTGAGCCCACGTCCACGAGCGAAGCGCCGGCACCATGGAAGGAAGCTGGCGATTTGTTGTCTTCGTCCGCTGTGTCTCCATTGTCTGTAGAGAGAGAGAGAGAGAGAGGAAAAGTAGGCCTGCGAAATATTACAATATTATCACGATATTACAATATTAGTGTGTATCATGAAAGATGTATGACGACAAGGGTGTGTCAAGTATAGTGTCGGGGGCACAGGCATCGAGGGAAGACAGACGGAGCGCTAACACACAAACACATTACTGGGATCTGTTAGAGTACACAGGCGCTCTTCAGCTCAGCTTGACTGAAAAATGGAATACGGTGCTCAACAAAGAGACATAGGAACACATTTGAAAAATATCTTACCCCAGGGCACTTCAATTGCCGACTATCCCAGAAAAAGAAAAAGGGGCACTCAGATGTCTGCATGCAAGGGTGTTTAAGGTTTATTGCCAGGACAGACAGATAGGCTTACACTGTGGTGTGTCAGACGCCTTCCTCAGAGCTTGGAGGCAACAGCTTTGAGAAAGCATACGATACTACAGTACATTACCTGTGCCATTACTTGGAGCTCCCCATGGGTCAGAGTTCATAGCGTCTGTGGTGGTGGAAGCCCCTCCATCTCCCCAGGGCTCGTCTGTGGATGCTGTGTCAGTGGGAGCTGCAGGTGCACCCCAAGGGTCACTGGCGGTGGGCGGAGGCGATGCTGGTGTAAAGGGGGTGGGGTTAAACGGATTTAAAGGGGAACTCCAATGAAAAATTGTTATATGGAAATTGTGCTCTACATCTTAAAATGATCGTATACACATTTTATATCATGTATTTAACCTAAGGATTGAGACAAAAATCTGAATTAAGAGCTCATGTGATGGTGTCACAAGATTATAACCATCACTGCTTACCTGTTGGTCCCCATGCGTCACCATCAGCCTTCGAGCCATCACCAAATGGATCTGTGGGGGGAGAGGCAGCTGTGGTCCCCTCGTCTCCCCAGGGATCAGCCTTCTTTTCGGACAGTGGATTAGATGGAGCACCCCACGTGTCTGAAGCATCGGTTTTTGGACTGGATTGTGCACTAAAAGGATCAGCACCCTTCGTTGGGACATTCAATGGGCCCCCAAAAGGATCTGAACCGTCTTTTGGTGCCACAAAGGGATCTGAACCGTCTTTTGGCGTATTGGATGGTGCTGAAAATGTATCCTCTTTTGGTGCCCCAAACGGATCAGAACCACCTTTTGGTGTATTGGATGGTGCTGAAAATGGATCATCTTTTGGTGCCCCAAATGGATCAGCTTCAACTTTAGATGGTGCATTGGATGGTGCCGAAAATGGATCGGAACCATCTTTTGGAGCCGCAAAAGGATCTGAACCATCTATTGGGGCATTGGCTGGTGCCGCAAAAGGATCTGAACCATCTATTGGGGCACTGGCTGGCGCCGCAAAAGGATCTGAACCATCTATTGGGGCACTGGCTGGCGCCGCAAAAGGATCTGAACCATCTATTGGGGCACTGGCTGGCGCCGCAAAAGGATCTGCTTCTTCTGTTGTAGCATTAGATGTTCCACCCCATGCATCCTCGGATGGAGCTTTGGATGTTCCACCCCATGCATCCTCGGATGGAGCTTTGGATGTTCCACCCCATGCATCCTCGGATGGAGCTTTGGATGTTCCACCCCATGCATCCTCGGATGGAGCTTTGGATGTTCCACCCCATGCATCCTCGGATGGAGCTTTGGGCGCACCCCCCCAAGGATCAGGAGCGGGTGCTTTGGCTGCTGCGCCCCATGCATCGTCCTCTGATGGTTCATCTGCCCCACCAAAGCCATCGGCAACCTTAGGCTTTCCTGCTTTGGCGGCATCCTCCCATTCAAGCTCTTCCTTGGTCATCTTTGACTGCAATTACATAAGAGACTGGACAATCATGATGCCAAACACACATTTATTTGGTAGATGATCCAATATGTCCGAAGTGTACAATCATTTACCTTTGAAAGGTGCCTTTGAAAGTCCAAATAAAGGGAGAAATCTGACTATTAAGTTGTAATACTTACCCTTCGTTCCTCCTCTTTTTTCTGGGCCTCTCGTCTCAGTTTTTCTTGCTTCTTGGCCTCAAAGCTGGCGGCAAGATCAGCCACAGATGGGATGTTGGCTAGGGAGGGGAGCCCGGTGGCTCCTGGGACATACACTGGCTTGTAGTTGGGGTCCTTGGGGTCGTTGGGGTCGTCCGAGGAGGCTGTAGAAAGAGGACGATAAGATATAGCATAAAGAGATACATTATTATGGTAAAGCAGGGTTGGGGTCAATTCGGTTTTGTGTCCTGTAGGGATTTTCCAAGAATGTTTTAAGGGAAATGGTCAATTGAAGTCTCTAAAATTTTGAGTGTGCTCTGTAACGCTCACCAGTGGCGTTCTTTGAGATCTTGTCTCTGGTCTTGAGTGCAAACTCTCGCTCTTCCTTTAGTTTCTCGTCGTCCTCCATAAGAACCAGTACTACCTTGGCCTTCTCCCTCACGTTCACCCCCTGTAAAGGATAGCGTGAGGAGACATCATTAGTACTGCTAGGCAGCTCTCTTTCTGAAGCATGGTGCTCCCGAGATGTAACTGTGCAGAATTAGTAAGGGGAAGCTCAAATGATCATGTATGCATGGAAAAGCAATGTGTTAGCTTAGATGTTAGTCGAGTCAGATACCTCAAGCCTCACTCAATATTTGGACTGGTCTCCCGGACCGGTTTAAGCCTATTCCTGTTCTACAAAGCACTTTCACTGGAGTTATGCTAATAATAATTATTCATTAGTAAATGAGCTCACAGTGAATTTCTCAGGTGGGGAGGCTTCAAAAAGAGTACATTGGAGATGGAACCTGCATATCAGAGGAGTTGGTGGGACAAACATGCATTTAGCTTCAGTACCTGATCTTTCCCATCCTTGTCCTGGAAACGGAACTCTGTTAGCGCTTTCACAATGTAGATGTTGTCCTTCATCGTATTCAGAACGCGGTCTGAGCCCGTCTTTAATAGGTTCTCCAGCAGAGTCAATGACTGCAGTTGGGGGATGGGAGAAAAACAAAATGGGGGATCCAGATGAGCGTCCCCTGCTCCTTAAAAACACTCTGCGACTTAATCATTGAATGGGAGCGATCATCAACAGAAAAATAAATACATAAAAAGTTAAGTTGACACCATAGTGTGGCAAAGATGGGAGGGTATTTAAGCGGATTGTAAAAACTGAGAAAGATTACCATACATACTGTATATATTTCCCATGCCAATACACATCCTGTGGAGGACCTTTATTTCTATCTGATTTGTGGCATTAGAAAAAAAAACAAAGAAGAAAGTGTCAAATAATATAAAGACCATCTTTTCACAGAAAGATAAAATATATGGGCTACAGCTTTACAAAGCACTTGAAAAACCACCAACCAACCTGAATAACCAAAAATAAAAAGGAAAGAAAGGAAGACCCAGAGTTCTCTGCTGCAGAAGATAAGTTCATTGGAGTTAACTGCACCTCAGATTGCAGCCCAAATAAATGCTTCACAGAGTTCAAGTAACAGACACATCTCAACATCAACTGTTCAGAGGAGACTGCATGAATCAGGCCTTCATGGTCGGATTGCTGCAAAGAAACCACTACTAAAGGACACCAATAGGAAGAAGAGACTTGCTTGGGCCAAGAAACACCAGTAATGGACATTAGACCGGTGGAAATCTGTCCTTTGGTCTGATGAGTCCAAATTTGAGATTTTTGGTTCCAACCGCTGTGTCTCTGTGAAACGCTGAGTACAAGAACGGATGATCTCCACTTGTGTGGTTCCCACCGAGAAGCATGGAGGAGGAGGTGTGATGGTGTGGGAGTGCTTTGCTGGTGACACCGTCTGTGATTTATTTAGAATTCAAGGCACACTTAACCAGCATGGCTACCACAGCATTCTTCAGCGAAACACCATCCCATCTGGTTTGTGCTTAGTGGGACTATAATTTGTTATCAGGCCAATGATCCAACACACATCCAGTCTGTGTAAGGGCTATTTGACCAAGAAGGAGAGTGATGGAGTGTTGCGTCATATGACCTGGCCTCCACAATCACCCAACCTCAACCCAGTTGAGATGGTTTGGGATGAGTTGGCCCACAGAGTGAACGAAAAGCAAGCAACAAGTGCTCAGCATATGTGGGAACTCCTTCAAGACTGTTGGAAAAGCATTCCAGATGAAGCTGGTAGAGAGAATGCTGAGAGTGTGCAAAGCTGTCATCAAGGCAAAGGGTGGCTACTTTGAAGAATCTCAAATATAAAATACATTTTGAATTGTTTAATACTTTTTTGGTTACTACATGATTCCATATGTGTTATTTCATAGTTTTGATGTCTTCATTATTATTCTACAATTTAGAAAATAGTACAAATAAGGAAAAACCCTTGAATGAGTAGGTGTGCCCAAACTCTTGACTGGTACTGTACATGCGTAATTATTTATCTTTGCCCTCACCTTGTAGATGTGCCTCCAGTTCTTATCGTCTTTGAGGCGTTTCCACAGCATGGTCATGATCTCATTGCAGGCCACCACATTGTAGGTGAGGTCCGAGATGTCAGCCATCTGTGAGCTAGAGGGACCCCATGGGTCGTTGGAGGTGGCCTCCCTCACCTGACAGACATACAGCAGTGTTAGTACAGATTATTGTTCACTTGTGCTACTGTATTTAATTGTAGGGGAAATACTGGTGATAGAGTCACTGGTGTTACAGACAGGGGTAACAGATGGAGAACTGACTCATGCTCTGCTACAGAGGGTGTGTCTTATATTAGAAGGAAGCTGCAAAGGTATTTTGGAATGCTGACAGTGTCAACTGAACAGCATATGTGGCCAATCTTACTCTGCAAGGGCCAGTGTGGATGCAGGCTTTTGCTCCAGCCAAGCAGTACTAGGTTGATTCTACTAAATGATCCAAGACTGTGATCAGTTGAATTAGGTGTGCTACTAATTGGCTGTCACAAAAGAATGAACCCACACCGGCCCTTGCAAGGTAAAATTGACGCACCCTGGGTACAACATCAAGAGGGGAGAAAGAGAGGGATAGTCAAGATGAAGGGAAGCATGCCGTGGCAGAGAGTGCAAGGAAGATGAGACAAATCAGGAGAAAAATCTGAGAACGCAAGAGCAAGAAAGGAGAGAACAGGAGGAGTGAGTGATGACAGAAGAGAATGAGAAGTGAGAGTGTGGGGAAAAGGAAAGAGGGGAAAGGAGAAGGGTCAAAGACAAGATGGGGGATGGGGTAAAGTAAATCATCTCCCTTACCTTGACCTCAGCCTCAGAGAAGTTTTGAACGAGGTTCTTCAATTGTCGGCGTAGCATAGAGGATGTCATGATGCCTAATGGGGCCTAATGTCTCAAACCACAAGGACCTAGTCAGTATAAAGACTAGTAACAGCATGTACACACACACGGACGCATACTCAACGGAAGCAGACAGAGCTTTCGTCCATATATGAATGAGGCTTCTGTCTCGCCTCATGTAATGGCAGGTATCAACACAGGAGAAGCTGCTTGGCATTTATCCCAAATCATGCTGCTGATAGCTACATCTCCATACCTATTGAAATAAAAACGGATAGTGGGGGGGATGTCAAAGACGTGAGTCTGTCTTGCGATCTGGTCTCACTGGCTCACTGGATGCTCATTCTTTTAGTCTCTCTCTCCACGACGACATCGGGTCCCAGCACACACAGATCTGGAAAAATATTCTAAAAGGGAGCAAAGCAATGACATAGCTAGGCTAGTGAAGAAGCTACTTCACATGCCATTGGGAAACAAATTGTTTGTGTTTTTATAATGTAAATGCCTAACAGAAAATGCAGAAAGCAGCCTAGAAACCAGACCTAGTCATGATTGCGACCAAATCAACACCATTCATGTTTGCAAAAAGCTAAGCTAGCTCCGTGGCTAGCTAGCGAGCATTCTGCAATGCCAATACTATGGCGACAAATCCAGGCTCTGCAGTGTTCCCGATTAGCTATGCACCTGAGTAGGCTATTGTCAATTTAGCATGTTATTTGGCAATTTTCGTCTTGTCACGAACGCTAGTTGCGTTATGTACATCCATCTACGAAATGCATCACGATTCAGCACCTTGGACAGCGACCGGTGTAGCTTAAAAACCGTCAGTGCGTCTTCATGGCTGTCGAATGTTGTTTTTAGAGCAAGCTAGCTGTCAACGACAGCCGTCTGATGACAGCTTTGGAAATATAGCTTTGGTCTACTTTTATGGACAACTGACACCTTTAAAATACATACTTCCATTGAGCATACATTTATTTTTATGATTATGCGTCTATTTCAAAGGAATACGAACCTTCGAGATGTTTTCAGAGATCTGCAAAAAAAAACTACAATTTCCGCTTCCGTCTGCAATCCGCACCTGACTAAAAGACCACCCCCCTACTTAATAAGTACGATGATGTTAGGCTACATTGTAGTCAATAAAATTAAACAATGTAGTAACAGTGTCTTTATTGAGAGGGAAACAAACGACTCGTTTCTTTGTTTTTCCACAAATTAATGGATTATTATTGGGAGCAGTCTTGCCTGTTTCTCATAAGGTCGGCATTTTTGGGGTCTCAAATGTTTACATAAACATCTGTTTGCATTGGTTACACATACCATCTAGGGGTGAAAATTGGCAGTGGTGTAAAGAACTTAAGTACTTAAGTCGTTTTTGGGGGGTATCTGTACTTTACTTTACAATGTATATTTTTGACTACTTTTACTATACTACATTCCTTAAGAAAATATTGTACTTTTTACTTTATACATTTTCCTTGACACTAAAAAGTACTTGTTACATTTTGAATGCTTTAGTTGGACAGGAAAAATGTTAAAATCATGCACTTATCAACAGAATGATCTGGTGAACTCACTAAACACACATGCTTCATTTGTAAATTATGTCTAAATGTTGGAGTGTTTCCCTGGCTGTCCGTAAATAAATTGAAAAAACAAGAAAATGTTGACACCTGGTTTACTTAATATAAGGAATTTGAAATGATTTATACTTTAACTTTTGATACTTAAGTTTATTTTAGCAATTACATGTGCTTTTGATACTTAAGTATATTTTACTTAGAGGGTTACTTTTACTTGTGGTGTCTACTTTTACTCAATTATGACAATTGGGTACTTTTCCCACCACTAATTAATGGAAGGGGTATGCTGCCTTATAACATTGGGGGATGTGCTCAGGGTCAATGCATCCTGGAACACAAACTCCGCTCTTGAATCCCCGTCACGTCATCGCCGTCTCGTGGTTTGTGAGTGTGTAGGCCACTCGCAAAAACCAGAAAGGACCGATAAATACGACACACATCATCAATTTATTTGACATAAATGGCGGCCGAAGGCGAATATGAGTCAATCCTGTGCGTTAAACCTGACGTCAATGTTTATCGCATACCACCGAGGGCTACAAATCGTGGATACAGGTAAATGCAAAGGGTTGGCCCATTTTTGGGGTGTTGGGCTAAAAGCGCGGTGCCGGTGGTTCTATCTGTTGTCAGAGTGCTGCATTGTGTGTGTGTGCGCCTATATCTGTCTGTTTGCTCAGAGGATGTTTAACGCTGTCGTTGTGTGTCTAATATTTGTTTTGCGTAGGCCTATGAGTCATTAATTATTCTGCCCCATTGGCAATATTGATGTTACACTCGCAAAGCTGGCATTATCAGTGCGGTGGAATCGAAAGTGAATGGCATGCTATGTCTATTTGCGTGTGTTGTTTATCACCATAGTTTACCCAGAAAATGTATTGGTGTAATGCATTGACCGCAATTGTTATATGAAGGTATATAGGTGATAAATAGCCCCATATCCTTTTGCCAAGGCTAGCAATCATTCTACAACAGTCTTATTGTGACAGTAACATTTTATTACAGAATTGCTCAAATAATGAAACCATTGTCTATTAAGGACAAGTAAAACAAGCAGTGCCAGCTGCCAGGGAGGATAACAAGTAGTTTCAGCAGACTACTGTTTTCAATCTGGCCTATATGTGTGTGACCCAGATAACTGTAGGCTAAATGGTTTTAATTGAGATTCTCTAAGACGTAGATGACTGATATGCTATTAATTGGGGTTTGTGATCTTCATAATAGTCTTGCTTCAGCCTTCAGGCCTTATAAGAACAAGACAATTGGGTCAATTCAGAATTATCTCCATATTACACAGTACTATTTGTTACAAAAGCTGTCTGAGAACAGTTTTTAAATAGGCACTGTTTACTGACCTTATGACGCACTTCCTGTTTTGCTCTGTTGTTGGCTACCTCTGACCTGGGTATTAACTGTAGGGCAGCAGACTGGAAGCTGGATGTGCCCGATTGGTCAGGGCGCATGCGGATCACGGCGAAGGGCAAAGTGGTCTACATCAAACTGGAAGACAAGGTCTCAGGTGAGAGAGTGATGAAACTGTGTGTGTGTTGCACAGCTGCCCCTTTGTCACAGCACTGCTCATTAGGAACCCGTTCGATGTAGCCAGTAAATAGAACTTCATACAGCTTATCTGTGTGGAATATTATTATGTTTTCTCCTCCCATCCTGCAGGGGAGCTGTTCGCCCAAGCCCCTGTCACAGAGTATCCCGGCATCGCAGTTGAAACCGTAAGCGACTCCAGTCGCTACTTTGTCCTGCGAATACAGGATGACAATGGTGTGTATGTATATTTGAGTGAAAGCCCCTCCCTGTGCGTTCATAGCTGTCAGACTTTTACACCGGTCATATGTCAGCTTCCTTTAGCAGGTTATAGTACTTTCATCCATCTATCAACGTCATGTCTTGGATCGCATTCCATTTTGTCAGCTCTCCTCAAATGTCAATTCACAATACACTGTCAGATCCAAGCCTATGCACTCATACAGCTATGTCAACCTACTCTCTCAGGCCGCAGTGCGTTCATTGGTGTTGGATTCGGGGACAGAGGGGACTCTTTTGACTTCAACGTGTCTTTGCAGGACCACTTTAAGTAAGTGATGGAAGGGGTCACTCCAGGGACAGTGTGACTGTTAAGGCACTCAAACATTGGTGCTTCACCATTTCCCACTAATAACAAACACACCTACTGTGGTCTGTCTGCAGCATAATCTGCCAGTCAAAACTAAGTGTCATTGAGTACGCTTGTTCCAGATATTGCACTTTCCAAAACAACTGATGTGACATTACTTTTTCCAGTGTCAGGGCACATTAAGTTGATTTTGTGTGTGTCTCATAGGTGGGTGAAACAAGAGAATGAGATCAGCAAAAACCCTCAGGGGGCAGCTTCGGGATCAAAGCTGGACTTGGGATTTAAAGAAGGACAAACCATCACCCTTAATATTGGGGTAAAGACCTGGAACAATTAAACTAGATCATTCTTATAGAAATTGTATAACAAAATTATAGCCTGTGACCCTGGGGTTTGTTTGGGATTGGCCATTTAATTTTTCACCAACACTCAATATTCCTTAACTGTTCCAATTTCAATATTTTCCCTATCATCCTTTCTCTCTACCAGCAAGGCAAAAAAAGAGATAAGCCACGCTCACAGGGGGCAGGTGGGTCTGGTCTCCTTCCACCGCCACCAAAAGGCAAGATGGCTCCTCCTCCTTCCTCTACCTTCTCCAATCACAACACAGTGCCTCAAACAGGAGGCCCAGAGATCGGTACAGCAGTTAAAACTCTCAATATAGCCTTGATTAACTTTTCTCTATAGCGAAATAAAGCTTTAATTTGGTAGCTTTGGTTGTTTATTCTTTCTCTCTCAATTCAAATGGGCTTTATTGGCATGGGAAACATGTTAACATGGTTTATTTCACTTGCTTTGGCAATCACAAATGAACAGTTGCCATTGGACACACAAAAGGGTCTCTTTTTCTCTCTCTAGGCAGTTTGCTAGATCTGGACAGTAGTAACTCCAACACTGTGGTCCAATCATCTAATCCCAGCACTGCTCTTTGGGGAGACTTCTCCACTCCTGCAAGGTAACTTGTTACAACAGTCTGTGATGAGCTTATTTTAGCCTTTTGTTTTGTTATGCTATGACATACTGATATACACTACCAGTCAAAAGTTTGGACACACCTATTTATTCCAGGGTTTTTCTTTATTTTTACTATTTTATACATTGTAGAATAATAGCGAAGACAAACTATGAAATAACACACATGGAATCATGTAGTAAACAAAAAAGTGTTAAACAAATCAAAAATATATTTGAGATTCTTCAAAGTAGCCAGCCTTTGCCTTGATGACAGCTTTGCATACTCCTGGCATTCTCTCAACCAGCTTCACGAAGTTGTCATCTGGACTGCATTTCAATTAACAGGTGTGCCTTGTTAATTTGTGGAATTTCTTTCCTTAATGCGTTTGAGCCAATCAGTTGTGTTGGGACAAGGTAGGGTTGGTATGCAGAAGATATCCCTATTTGGTAAAAGACCAAGTCCATATTATGGCAAGAACAGCTCAAATAATCAAAGAGAAATGACAATCCATCATTACTTTAAGACATGAAGGTCAGTCAATACGGAAGATGTAAAGAACTTTGAATGTTTCTTCAAGTGCAGTTGCAAAAACCATCAAGCACCATGATGAAACTGCCTCTCATGAGGACCGAGACAGGAAAGGAAGACCGTTACCTCTGTTGCAGATGAGTTCATTAGAGTTACCAGCCTCAGAAATCGACAATTAACTACACCTCAGATTGCAGACCAAATAAATGCTTCACAGAGTTCAAGTAACGGACATCTCAACATCAACTGTTCAGAGGAGACATAATCAGACCTTCATGATTAAATTGCTGCAAAGAAACCACTACTAAAGGACACCAATAAGAGGAAGAGACTTGCTTTAGCCAAGAAACACGAGCAATTGACATTAGACCGACGAAAATCTGTTCTTTGGTCTGATGTATCCAAATTTGAGATTTTTGGTTCCATCCTCTGTCTTTGTGAGATGCAGAGTAGGACTGATGACCTCCGCATGTGTGGTTCCCACAGTGAAGCATGGAGGAGGAGGTGTGATGGTGTGGGTGTGCTTTGCTTGTGACACTGTCTGTGAAATATTTAGAATTCAAGGCACACTTAACCAGCATGGCTACCACAGCATTCTGCAACGATACGCCATCCCATCTGGTTTGCGCATAGTGGGACCATCATTTGTTTTTCAACAGGACATTGACCCAACACACCTCCAGGCTGTGTGAGGGCTATTTGAGGGAGAGTGCTGGAGTGCTGCATCAGATGACCTGGCATCCAGTCACCCGACCTCAACCCAATTGAGAGTTTGGGATGTGTTGGACTGCAGAGGGAAGGAAAAGCAGCCAACAAGTGCTCAGCATATGTGGGACCTCCTTCAAGACTGTTGGAAAAGCATTCCAGTTGACTACCTCATGAAGCTGGTTGAGAGAATGCCAAAAGTGTGCAAAGCTGCCATCAAGGCAAAGGGTGGCTACTTTGAATAATCTAAAATATGTTTTGATTGAACATATTTTGGTTACTATATGATTCCATATGTGTTATTTCGTAGTTTTGAGGTCTTCACTATTATACTACAATGTAGAAAATAGTACAAATAAAGAAAAACCCTTGCACGAGTAGGTGTGTCCAAACTTGTGACTGGTACTGTACATGCTTGATATTCTGTAACACCGGTATTGCTATGAGTCAACCAGCATGTAAAAATTGTATCTTTATCTTCAGTTCTCTCCCCCCCAACATCGCGACAACAGCACACTCTGAATTGGGGCCAGTTTTGAGTCCATGTCACGGCATGTTTTTTTATTTGATTCCAGCGCTGAACGCACCGCCTCCCTCTGCCTCTACAATACAACAGAAAACTGTCGAAGAGGCAAGGAACACCATGCACTTCTAGAATGTCTTTATCAAAACTATGAATGAGTGTAGGCTATAATCTCCTCCCAATGTAAGTACAAAATAATAATGAAGTCATATTTAGGATAATAATGCAAATCTATTGCACATATTCAATGTTTGGGCATATGAGATTTATGGTAGGTCTTCAATACCACCTAAGGGCTATGTTGATAGGCTCTTCAATTTCTTGTTATCACAGGAATAGGAGCAATATTACAGTACTGCTTTTTACCCAGAAACAGTGCCCTGTTGTTAATGTTTACCTAATCATCACGACATGCTTGATTTATAGAGGGCAACACATAGGGAGACGTCCTTTCCCATATGGTTTTCTTCTGATCATAATAGGGAAAAGGATTTGTAGTAATTAATTGTTAGGACAGTAGCTCAATTCCGTTTTCTCCTCCGTGTGCATTTGTTCACTCCCCCTCAAGGATTTAAAAGCATTGGATTAGTGTATGCATTGGCTGGAGGGAGTCTACCATATTCCTTATGATTGCATACAAACTATAGGTGATTTTTGGGAGAACTGGGAGAAACTGAGTAGAGCTCATATTGATGAATGTATCTGTTACCATTGTACTTACCACCTCACACACTGGGCCTTTTTGAAGAGCATGTATCTGTGTTTACTTTGTGGAGGACTTGACAGAGCACTCTACAGTCCATTTGTAGGTAGGTAGTTGTGGTGTAGTGTACATTGGATGAAAAACTGGGTTAAAATGCATACTTGTAATGAAAATGACAAGTAAATCGGTATAAAACGAACAATATGCTCAAAAGTGCTATTCAATGATTCATTTGTTTGTTTATGAAATAATTAGCCTGGGATGCTAGATCTGTGTTTGTCTATTCCTTTATCAATAGCCAATGCAGAAACCAATCTGGCAACCAGGCTGTGAAATCTGATGATTGTCTAACAGTGTAATTTGATGAATGTATGACAACTCCAGCTATTGTTGGGGAGGATGTGCTGCTGTTTATTGATGAATGTATGACAACTCCAGCTATTGTTGGGGAGGATGTGCTGCTGTTTATTGATGAATGTATGACAACTCCAGCTATTGTTGGGGAGGATGTGCTGCTGTTTATTGATGAATGTATGACAACTCCAGCTATTGTTGGGGAGGATGTGCTGCTGTTTATTGATGAATGCTGTTGGAAGTGAATGACTGAAGTTGCCTCATGTCAATAGTGTTTGTTTACCTTCCCCAGAACATGGTTTCACGTGGCTCTGTCACTGGATGTGTACTTATGATTTATTGCCTTGGTCGTCATTACTCATCATGACATGTGAAAGTGGCAATAAAAACCTTCAAAAGGAGTCGTGCGTCTAATGGATGATGCATGGTAGAAAAAATCTGACGTTCATTAAAGCTTTGAGGGTATAAAAAAATGTTTGCAAGTTAGATTTAGTATTTTGTCATTATTTCATGAATGTTTGACGAAGGGTGTTTTCTTGCCTTCAAGGTTTTCCTATATTTTCTACATTGTAGAACAAAGTGAAGACATCAACTATGAAAGAACTCATAGGGAATTATGTTGTAACCAAAAAAGTATTAAATTCTTCAAAATATAAGAATATATTTGGATTTGTTTAACGTAGCCACCCATTGCCTTGACAGCTTTGCAGACTCTTGGCATTCTCTCAACCAGCTTAATGAGTTTGTCACCTGGAATGCATTTCAATTAACAGGTGTGCCTTGTTAAAAGTTAATTTGTGGAATTTCTTTCCTTCTTAATGGGTTTGAGCCAATCAGTTGTGTTGGGACAAGGTAGGGTGGCATATAGAAGACAGCCCTATTTGGTAAAAGACCAAGTCCATATTATGGCAAAAACAGCTCAAATTAGCAAAGAGAAATGACAGTCCATTACTTTTAAGACATAAAGGTCAGTCAATCTGGAAAATGTAAAGAACTTTGAAAGTTCAAGTGCAGTTGCAAAAATCATCAAGTGTGAGGCTTTTGTGAGGACCGCCACAGGAAGGGAAGACCCAGAGTTACCTCTGCTGCAGAGGATGAGTTCATTAGAGTTACCAGCCTCAGATATTGCAGCCCAAATAAATGCTTCAGAGTTCAAGGAACAGACACACTCAACCTCAACTGTTGAGAAGAGACTGTGTGAATCAGGCCTTCATTGTCAAATTGCTGCAAAGAAACCCCTACTAAAGGACACCAATAAGAAGAACAGACTTGCTTGGGCCAAGAAACACAAGCAATGGACACTATACTGGTGGAAATCTGTCCTTTGGTCTGATGAGTCCAAATTTGAGATTTTTGGTTCCAACCTCGGAGTCTTTGTGAGACGCAGAGTAGGTGAACGGATGATCTCCGTATGTGTGGTTCCCACCATGAAGTATGGAGGAGGAGGAGTGGGGGTGCTTTGCTGGTGACACTCAGTGATTTATTTATTTATAATTCAAGGCACACTGGACCAGCATGGCTAACACAGCATTCTGCAGTGACATGCCATCCCATCTGATTTGCACTTAGTGGGACTATCAATTGTTTTTTCAACAGGACAATGACCCCGCACACCTCCAGGCTGTGTAAGTGCTATTTGACCAAGAGGGAGAGGACCTGGTCTTCACAATCACCTGACCTCAACCCAATTGAAATGGTTTGGGATGAGTTGGACCACAGAGTGAAGGAAAAGCAGCCAACAAGTGCTCAGCATATATGGGAACATCTTCAAGACTGTTGAAAAGCATTCCAGGTGAAGTTGGTTGAGAGAATGCCAAACGTGTCCAAAGCCATCAAGGCAAAGGGTGACAACTTTGAAGAATCTAAAATCAAAAATATATTTTGATTTAACACTTTTTTGGTTACTACATTATTCCTTATGTGTTATTTCATAGTTTTGAGTTCTTCACTATTGTTCTACAATGTAGAAAATAGTGCAAATAAATAAAAAACCCTGAACGAGTAGGTGTGTCCAAGCTTTTGACTGCTACTGTATGTCAAAGGTGTTAGATAACATGGCTTCCCAAAAATACATTCCAAAAATGCGGATATTCATTTTTCAAGTTTTACCTTTACATCCCTGTATCCCCTGACAGGGAAAAAGTATGTCAAATAGTTGTTGTGGCTGTCAACCTTTACCACTAGGGGGACAGACCAACGCTGATCACTACAGAGCCACTTTGAATTGCTTTGTACATGCTCTGCTTTTACAGTGGTGGAAAAAGTGCCCGATTGTCATACTTGAGTAAAAGTAAAGATATGTTTAATAGAAAATGACTCAAGTAAAAGTGAAAGTCACCCAGTAAAATACTACTTGAGTTGAATTATCTGATTTTAAATATACTTAAGTAACAAAAGTAAATGTAATTGATCAAATGTACTTAACTATCATAAGTAAAAGTATAAATCCTTTCAAATTCCTTATTTTAAGCAAACCAGATGGCATGATTTTCTTGGGTTTTATTTATTTATGGATAGCCAGGGGCACACTCCGACACTCAGACATCATTTACAAACGAAGCATTGGTGTTTAGGCAGTCCGCCAGATCAGGTAGTAGGGATGGCCTGGGATGTTCTCTTGATAAGTGTGTGAATTGGACCATTTTCCTGTCCTGCTAATCATTCAAAATGTAACAAGTATTTTTGGGTGTCAGGGAAAATGTATGGAGTAAAAAGTACATTATTTTCTTTAGGAATGTAGTGAAGTAAAAGTAAAAGTAAAATAGTAAAGTACAAATACAAAAAAAACTCCATAAGTAGTACTCTAAAGTATTTTTAGTTAAGTACTTACACCACTGTGCTTTTAACCTGCCACCCCAGCCTCAATATATCTACTCACACCTATATACTGTACACGGGACATGAAGGTTAACACAGGCCCACGCTGATCCCCACATTGAACTACCCCACATTATCTAAAGCACAAAAGGTTGAGAAGTTAAAGGCCCAGTGCGGTCAATGGGAGTTTTTGGGGTTTTATGTACATATATTTCCACACTGTTTTAATAGGAGGGAGTTTTTGGCCTTCTAAGGTGACATCACCATGTGGTAAATTTTGTTACTAGGCCAATAAGAAACAGAGTTCCAAACATCAAAGCCAATAACAGCTCATTTTCAGTTCCCCACTCAAACCACCCCTAGACAGTCCTAGCAAAATGCTTGAGAAATTGCTCTTTGCTAAGAACATGTTTTTGTCCGTCAGACATTTGAGAAATGGACATCTATCTCAAAGAAAAGCAAAATCAACATATTTCTTGAATTGTGTGTCGGAGAGTGGTGGTAATCAAGCCAACTTCCGAAAAGTGGTCAAATCCTTCAAACAAAACTCCACCCCGTCGTAATGCCCAGCAGGTTTTGAAAGCATCTGATCCCATACTAGACAAAATGGAAATTTGTAGTGCTTTTAATAACCATTTTGTGCATATCAAGCCATCTGTTTGAAAGGATAATCTATGTCAATGTATCTCATTCCACTAGAGGGAGTCCTTTAGTCACATCAGATTGTAGAGAATGAGGCAGACTCACATTTTTTTTTTTTTTACATAACTAGGCAAGTCAGTTAAGAACAAATTCTTATTTACAATGACAGCCTTGGAACAGTTGGTTAACTACCTTGTTCAGGGGCAGAACAACAGATGTGTACCTCGTCAGCTCGGGGGATTCACCCTAGCAACCTTTCGGTTACTGGCCCAACACTCTTAACCACTAGGCTACCTGCCGCCCCCACATACTTTATTTTCATTTCAACCATTTGATTTCTATGATGTAATGTTTATGCAGGAGATGATTCACTTGACCTCTTCTTACTACAGCTCTCTGCCCCGCTCCTCGTTGAACCTCTGACCTGTGTTTTTAACTTGACAAATTGCTACTGCTGTTATCCCTAAGATTTGGAATGATTTGGATCAACTCCCAGCTAAGAACTTTTTCAACTTCTCAATCTATTCTACATTTCCACTAGTCTGGTTTAAGAACTGGACATAGCACTGTTTCAGCCACTATGCTTGTTTCAGCTGATGGGTTAAATTGCCTAGATCATAAAAATCATTGTGCTGCCTTATTTAGAGGCCGTTGCAAGGCCTTCGACACAGTTGACCATTCCCTACTCATTCAAAAACCGTCTGAAATGGGCCTAGATAAGGAGTCTTGCAAATGGTTTAAGAACTATTTGACAGACAATGTGTGCTTTCGGGTGGTGTTTTTTAACTTGTTGATTTAAAACTTTTACTTAATGCAGGCAAAACTAAATATATGTTGTTTCCTAATTCACAGGGAAATATCTCACATGGGATTCACTCATTGGATGCTTGGTTCTCTTATCGAGCGGGGTCCCGCCTATAAATATCTGGGCGTTTGGATTGATAAGATCTAACATTTTTAAAAACGTATACAGATGAGCTAAAGATTTAAGATGGGCTTATTTTTTTAGATCTTTTAGATCTAACCTCTCTACGAACAGCAGGAAGCTGTCACGGATCCCTCCGGAACTTTCATTACGCAAAATGGATTCCCTGCTGCCGATAGAGCAGTTTAAAACTCTTGTTAAATGAGTTTACTGAAGCGTGCAATTGTTTCAATGTATTATTATAACTTGTTGTAATAACCTGATGTATTTATAGCTGTCCGATAGTTTCTTAATCATTTTGTTGATGTAATTTTGTCAGGCACCATTGTAAATGAGACACTGGTCTTAGTTGGGTTGCCCTGAATAAATAGAAGAAAATATTTATTTTATTATTTGATATTAAAATAAAATAGCTGCATTGGACCTTTCAATAGACCTGACACATTCACCACAAATACCAAGTTGGCACAACAGGGTCAGGGGGACATGGGCACAGGGAACATCATGTGAAGAACACAGTGGACAGACAGATTGATAAGACTGTGACAAGCCAGGCAGAGTCTGGAAGTCAATGAAGAGAAGGAGTGGGGGAGAGAGAGGGGGAGAGAGAAAGAGGTGGGGGTGAGAGGGGGTTAGCGTGACTCCATGACTGGTTGCTGGTGACATGACCTAGACAGACGAGAAGGAAGAGTGAGGGAGAGGTGAGGAACAGGGGTCAGTGCATGATCTCTCAGTGGCTGGTCGCTTTTAGCATTGCTGACAGAGAAAACGAAGGAAGGAGATGGATGGATAGTGAGAGTATTGAGAGAGATGGAAAAAGGAGAGGAGGTACAGTCTCAATGACTTCCACTGAGCCTCATCTATCTCGCTCTATTCCCCCATCTGTCCCCATCCGTCCCAGGATATCGTTCAACTGATCAATTGGCAACACGTGGCTCATACACATACACTCATAGTTCTGAGGAATGGGACGAGCAATGCTATTAGCCTGTCAATGCTTTGAAGATGACGTACTGCGAAAATACCAAGAGGGTCTGGACCAAGCTCAGTGTCATATATCCTTACATTTTTCACATTCAAGGGATAACTTAGCCAAATTGGAAATTAGCATATTTGTTTCCTTAGTCTACTGGTTGTATGTACAAGAAAAGACTGCAATCCACACGTTGGTTATGTTCAACTAGCCACTGCCACCAGCTGTTAATATTAGCATTTTCTAACCAAAACCCATATACAGTGGGGCAAAAAAAGTATTTAGTCAGCCACCAATTGTGCAAGTTCTCCCACTTAAAAAGATGAGAGAGGCCTGTAATTTTCATCATAGGTACACTTCAACTATGACAGACAAAATTAGAAAAATATCCAGAAAATCACATTGTAGGATTTTTAATGAATTTATTTGCAAATTATTGTGGAAAATAAGTATTTGGTCACCTACAAACAAGCAAGATTTCTGTCTCTCACAGACATGTAACTTCTTCTTTAAGAGGCTCCTCTGTCCTCCACTCGTTACCTCTATTAATGGCACCTGTTTGAATTTGTTATCAGTATAAAAGACACCTGTCCACAACCTCAAACAGTAACACTCCAAACTCCACTATGGCCAAGACCAAAGAGCTGTCAAAGGACACCAGAAACAAAATTGTAGACCTGCACCAGGCTGGGAAGACTGAATCTGCAATAGGTAAGCAACTTGGTTTGAAGAAATCAACTGTGGGAGCAATTATTAGATCTGAGGCTCCACGCAAGATCTCACCCAGTGGGGTCAAAATGATCACAAGAACGGTGAGCAAAAATCCCAGAACCACACGGGGGGACCTAGTGAATGACCTGCAGAGAGCTGGGACCAAAATAACAAAGCCTACCATCAGTAACACACTACGCCACCAGGGACTCAAATCCTGCAGTGCCAAACGTGTCCCCCTGCTTAAGCCAGTACATGTCCAGGACCGTCTGAAGTTTGCTAGAGAGCATTTGGATGATCCAGAAGAAGATTGGGAGAATGTCATAGGGTCAGATGAAACCAAAATATAACTTTTTGGTAAAAACTCAACTCATCGTGTTTGGAGGACAAAATATGCTGAGTTGCATCCAAAGAACACCATACCTACTGTGAAGCATGGGGGTGGAAACATCATGCTTTGGGGCTGTTTTTCTGCAAAGGGACCAGGGCGACTGATCCGTGTAAAGGAAAGAATGAATGGGGCCATGTATCGTGATATTTTGAGTGAAAACCTCCTTCCATCAGCAAGGGCATTGAAGATGAAACGTGGCTGGGTCTTTCAGCATGACAATGATCCCAAACACACTGCCCAGGCATGAAGGAGTGGCTTCGTAAGAAGCATTTCAAGGTCCTGGAGTGGCCTAGCCAGTCTCCAGATCTCAACCCCATAGAAAATCTTTGGAGGGAGTTGAAAGTCAAGTCCGTGTTGCCCAGCAACAGCCCCAAAACATCACTGCTCTAGAGGAGATCTGCATGGAGGAATGGGCCAAAATACCAGCAACAGTGTGTGAAAACCTTGTGAAGACTTACAGAAAACGTTTGACCTCTGTCATTGCCAACAAAGGGTATATAACAAAGTATTGAGATAAACTTTTGTTATTGACCAAATACTTATTTTCCACCATAATTTGCAAATAAATTCATAAAAAATCCTACAATGTGATTTTCTGGATTTTTTTTTTCATTTTGTCTGTGTACCTATGATGAAAATTACAGGCCTCTCTCATCTTTTTAAGTGGGAGAACTTGCACAATTGGTGGCTGACTAAATACTTTTCTGCCCCACTGTAAGTAAATGTCCCCCATTGGTATGCTTTAAATTTCATGCCCAAATCATCCAAAATAAACTTCATTTGAGCTACACAATCCCTTTCAGAGATGTGATATTTGAAGCATGCTAACTTCATTATCCTACATTAGAAAATGCTAAAATTAGTGGTTGGTGGCAGTGGTTAGTTGTGGCAGAGGACGGGATGTTGCTCTCATATTAAACACAATTTAATATGATGTTTCCATCGACTTGGTGGTTGTCGATTCCGAAAAACAATTTTTGGATAAATGTGCTGTATTTCGCTTTAGGTATTAGATTTCGGTGTTTTAAGTGTTACCATAGAGCCTCATTAATTCTGAAAATATATCTGAAACATCTTTCAAACACTTCAATCCAACTCATATTACAAAAGTATCCTTTTCAGGAGGACGTGACTGAATAGCATCTTTGAAATGTCACTTTATCTATTTCAAATTATATTTGAGAGTTATGACATTTGTATACAAGCACATGAGATTCTAGTTCTGATTCCAATGCTCTCATGTCCTACATCCATATATTTTTTTAAAGTTGCAAAGTTGCCTCACAAACACAGGTCTGGTCAAAGGCAGTGCTGGGGTTCAGGTGTCAGACCGCAGAGTGCCTGACTGCGCTAGTCGTGTGCTAGGCCCATGAACAGACTTGTAGCTACTGGATGCTAATATTAACTTACCCATCAGAGACTGGCACCTTATGTAAAATTGTATGTCAACATTTAATACATATCTATTAAACTCTAAGCCAAACTACGAGACAGATCGGTTTGAATTTAGTTGGCATGCAATGTTCTGATGTTGTGGCCATGAGAAAATACATTTTAAACATACCTAAAATGCACTTTCTTGCATCTCTCTCGATCTTTCTTGCCCCCCCCCTCACTCTCACTCACTCTCACACACACAAACTTTGGCGTACTTTTACAAGCACACACCATTAGTGACTCATATCAGGTGAAATGTCAGGAGTGCGCCGCGGTTGTAATAATGTATTGGAGCTGTGCAGCGATCCTTCTCAGCCCCCTCCAACCCAGCCCCCTCTCCTTCTCATGTGTAATACCCTAATGAAACTGTCCAGCCGTTAACGAGACGTAATTAACGAGTTTTGGCCGAGTGAGTTGTAACCTGGTGTTTTTAGCCTGGCAGACGACAACTGTATTTTATCCATCCATATACATTTACTACTGGCTAGTGCCCCTTTTCTGACGCCATTTTCGGCCCTCGGTTTTGCTCTTAAAACCAGAGTTTTTACGCTTTGATTTACGCAAAGGACAACCCATTGTAGTGTGACCTATCTTGCATTGGGTGCTTCAACCTCAGTGTTTTACAAGGGGATCAGGAGTTGTATCGCCCAGGACCCAACATGGAATCAGTTGTTTGTAAGGACCGGCTGTTGGTCTTTGGGATCTAATGTCGTCTATGGGTCAAGATGACTCAAACCCAATAGATGTTGGATTCTTGTACTGTTTTTTTCTAATTGGAGAAAGTGGTAAATATTGTCTTAGGTAACCATACCAAATGTAACATATCAGACTAATTTGAGTGTCCTGGATTTACATATTTGAGACCAGGTTGTATGTAAAGTGTTAGGTAAGAATGATACAACCACATGTTTTCCAGTTGTCTTGTGTTGGTTGAGTTACAGTTCTATGATGTTTTGATTTGACTGGGTAATGGTTCAACATACTGTGCACGTAGATATCTTGCCACTGACCTCGCTGTCGTTTCCAAGAAGTTGCGGGTGTCAAGAGAGCAAAATGTATTCAAGCTAATAAATTGACTAGCCGAACCTAGTCAGGCAGAATTGACCCATGTAGGGTTGTACACGAAGACTTATTACAATAGTCCTAAAGAATAACTATTTTATTGGCAGACTTATTGTACATGGAGTTAGTGTGATATATGCACATAAAGTGTTTACTGTTCACGTAATGTTCTATGTTCTCTATTTCTTTGTGTTTGGCCGAGTGTGGTTACCAATCAGAGGCAGCTGTCTTTCATTGTCTCTGATTGGGTATCATACTTAGGCAGCCCTTTTTCCCCTCCTTCAGTGTGGGATCTTGTCTTTGTTTGAGTGCATATAGGTTACACGACGAAGCTGTTCGTTCGTTGTATTGTTTTTCTTGGTGGAACATTTAAATAAAAGAATGTACGCCTACGACGCTGCACCTTGGTCTCCTTCCGACGACAAACGTTACACTCATTCAATGTTTTTTCTTTATTTGTACTTTTTTCAATATTGTATGAAATAATACATATGGAATCATGTAGTAACCAAAAAAAGTATATATATACAAAATCTATTTTATATTTGAGGTTCTTCAAATACACACCCTTTGCCTGTCACTGGATGCGTACTTATGATTTATTGCCTTGGTCCTCATTACTCATCATGACATGTGAAAATGGCAATAAAAACCTTCAAAAGGAGTCGTGTGTCTTTGTGCGTCTAATGGATGATGCATGGTAGAATTTTTTAACGTTAATTAAGCTTTGAGGGTAAAAAAAACGTTTGAGAGTTAGATTTAGCATTTAGTTATTATTTCATGAGAATTTTCGACGAAGGGTGTTTTTGCCTTCAAGGTTTTTCTTTATTGTCTATATTGTAGAATAAAGTAAAGATATCAAAAACTATGAAAGAACTCACAGGGAATTATGTAGTAACCAATTGAAGAATTTAAAATCTAAAAATACATTTAGATTTTTTTTAAGTTGCCATCCATTGCCTTGATGACAGCTTTGCACATTCTTGGCATTCTCTCAACCAGCTTCACCTGGAATGCTTTTCCAATAGTCTTGAAGGATTTCCCACATACGCTGAGCACTTGTTGGCTGCTTTTCCTTGACTCTGTGGTCCTACTCATTCTTAACCATCTCAGTTGGGTTGAGGTCGGGGGATTGTGAAGGCCAGGTCATCTGATGCAGCACTCCATCACTCTCCTTCTTGGTAAAATAGCCCTTACACAGACTGGAGGTGTGTTGGGTCATTGTTCTGTTGAAAAACAAATGGTAGTCCCACTAAGCCCAAACCAGATGGGATGACGTATTGTTGCAGAATGCTGTGGTAGCCATGCAGTGTCACCAGCAAAGCAACCCCCACACCATAACACCACCTCCGGTGGGAAATACACATGTAGAGATCATCCATTCACCCACACCACATCTCACAAAGACACAACGGTTGGAACCAAACATCTCCAATTTGGACTCCAAACCAAAGGACAAATTTCCACCGGTCGAATGTCCATTGCTTGTGTTTCTTGGCCCAAGTAAGTCTCTTCTTCTTATTGATGTCCTTTAGTAGTGGTTTATTTTCAGCAATTCGACCATGATGGCCTGATTCACACAACGGTTGATGTTTGGATGTGTTTGTTACTTGCATTTTATTTGGGCTGCAATTTCTGAGGCTGGTAACTCTAATGAACTCATCCTCTGCAGCAGAGGTAACTCTGGGTCTTCCTTTCCTGTGGCGGTCCTCATGAGAGTCAGTTCCATCTTAGCGCTTGGTGTTTTTTGCGATTGCACTTGAAGAAACTTTCAAAGTTCTTGACATTTTCCGGATTGACTGACCTTCATCCATTAAAGTAATGATGGACTGTCGTTTCTCTTTGCTTATTTGAGCTGTTCTTGCCATAATATGGACTTGGTCTTTTACCAAATATGACTGTCTTCTTTATACCCCTCTACCTTGTCACAACACAACTGATTGGCTCAAACGCATTAAGAAGGAAAGAAATTCCACAAATTAACTTTTAACAAGGCACACCTGTTAATTGAAATGCATTCCAGGTGCCAACCTCATGAAGCTGGTTGAGAGAATGCTAAGCTGTCATCAAGGCAAAGGAAATATCTCAAATATAAAATCTCACTTTTTTGGTCACTACATGATTCCATATGTGATTTTTTATAGTTTTGATGTATTCGCTAATATTATACAATGTAGAAAATATATATATATTTTTACTAGAATGTGTAGGTGACCGGTAGTGTATGTGCATTGATTCATTTTGACCGGTAGTGTATGTGCATTGATTCATTTTGACCGGTAGTGTATGTGCATTGATTCATTTTGACCGGTAGTGTATGTGCATTGATTCATTTTGACCGGTAGTGTATGTGCATTGATTCATTTTGACCGGTAGTGTATGTGCATTGATTCATTTTGACCGGTAGTGTATGTGCATTGATTCATTTTGACCGGTAGTGTATGTGCATTGATTCATTTTGACCGGTAGTGTATGTGCATTGATTCATTTTGACCGGTAGTGTATGTGCATTGATTCATTTTGACCGGTAGTGTATGTGCATTGATTCATTTTGACCGGTAGTGTATGTGCATTGATTCATTTTGACCGGTAGTGTATGTGCATTGATTCATTTTGACCGGTAGTGTATGTGCATTGATTCATTTTGACCGGTAGTGTATGTGCATTGATTCATTTTGACCGGTAGTGTATGTGCATTGATTCATTTTGACCGGTAGTGTATGTGCATTGATTTATTTTGACCGGTAGTGTATGTGCATTGATTCATTTTGACCGGTAGTGTATGTGCATTGATTCATTTTGACCGGTAGTGTATGTGCATTGATTCATTTTGACCGGTAGTGTATGTGCATTGATTCATTTTGACCGGTAGTGTATGTGCATTGATGGTATGAGAAAGAGAGCTGACAGGACTACGTGTTCATGTGTGGTTTGTTCAAGGAATTCACCCATTGCTTGTGATAATGTTGACTGAAAGTGTGTGTGAGTGGGTTAAGTGAATGCTGTGTGTGAACTGTTTGAGAACTTTGTAGGCCCACAAGTGAGAAAGGTGTCGAGCAGGGGGTTGGGGATGATGATGGTTCGCGTGGTTAAGAAACTGCGTCCGGTCTATTTTTAAATATGTTTGTGGTGGCACCGTGGGAAGATCTCTCTGTGTGTTTTGGTACTCTGAGTGTTAGTGTCTGTACGTGAGGGTGTGTGTTTTTATGCAGGCCTATGCATGCCGGGTGTCATATTATGGTTATTAAATCGTGTTCAGTTACTCGCACACCACAATGCAAATGTGTCATAACAAGCAGCCATTTTGTTCCAATCTTCTCTGGATCTTGTTTGTCATGATAAGTGAATGACAGTCACTGTGTCGTCTTGTGGAGTGAGATGGTCCCAAACACACAAGATGGCCTCCATATTTCCGTCCATTTGCAATGGGGACGATGACGTTCTGCTGACATTGTGCATTGTTATGGGATTTTGGAGCACCCTGCTGTGCAGACGAGCAGATTTATGTTGTATCATAATATCAGTTCCTTCTATGGCAAGGGGTATGGCTACTTGTTGAAGGCCAACTGCCTACTGCATGAAGTTCACATTATGGAGTGATAGTCATGTCCCACTAGGCACAGACGTCAGTTCAATGTCTAGTTTTGATTTACGTTTGGTTGAGTTAACCTGAATTCAATGTGAAATCAACAAAACATGTCACCATGTCATTGGATTTACGTTAAAAGTTGGGTGAAAAAGACTGAATTCCCTTTACGTTGACTTGTTGCTAATCCAATCAGTTTTCCACGTTAATTCAATGTCATCACATTGCATTGTTGTTGTTGAAATGACATGGAAACATCGATGATTCAACCAGTTTCTGCCTCGTGCGGTGCTTGCAGTCGCAGTTGTTATTCTACTTTCCAAGTCCAATAATAAAATAAACAAATCTGCAATCTGGTCAATTCTCTTGCTTAACTTAATACAGTAGAGTAACCAGATAACTTACGGTAGAAACAACACAAAATGCAGAAGACATTTGTAAGTATCATAGCAATCTAGGCGAGGCAGGCCCAGGACAAATGTGAAGTTATGAGTTTAATCCAAATGATAATTCATAATAAAATGTTTATTAGACTCAATTCCAACCACAAGAAATTACATGACATTCAGATGACATTTACATATTATTAAAAAAAACAAACATTAGAATACAGAAACACCATCATCAAGTCACACTTAGAATTTACTAGATTGAACACATCGAAATTATACTTTTAAAGTGCTTACAAGTCCCTAAAGTAGCCAATTGCAGCTGTGTCTATCTCCAAATGCTATCCAGTATCAACAATGATCTGATGGCTATTTATCTTATCGTAAGTGCAACTGTAGTGGTATTATATACTGTACAATGTCTTTTTAAGCAACAATGTGACACATCACAGGATATGTATTGTCCTCTGGGAGGGCAACACATATTGTCTCTTTCACCTCTGAGTTTGTGAGTTCATGATCGTGTGTCGCCACTCCTTTATCCCTCTCCCCTTCCCTCCCTCTCTTTCTCGTCGCAGATGACCTCGCACCCTCTCATTTTCTTCTCCTCCTCCTCCAGCTCTATATTCTCCTTCACCTGCAACCAGTCTTCTCCCAGGTAGCCCAGCACATCGTCGGGCCTACCGCGAAGCCTAGGCTGCGGGTGAAGTAGTGACAGGAAAAGGGAACTGGCCAGTGGGGTGAAACAGGCAAACTGGGGGGCGACCGGATGGGATTTTCTCTTGCTCCGATTCTGCTTGTCTTTATCCAAACTCATCATGATGCCCTCGTCTTTTCCTTCCCCCCATAGATCTAGTTCATCGTCCTGACCTTCTTGATCTTTCTGCTGGTCAAACCACTCTTTGTACTTGATGTAAGAGCGGTCGTCGGACGCTGTCTGCGTCCAGGGTAGACTGCCAGTCAGCATGGCGTAGGTGAGGATCCCCAAGGCCCAGCAGTCTGTACTGGCCTCCACCGACACCCACACCCGCTTGATCTTGCTGTCCAACCCCTTTCCTCCATCTGGTTTTGAAGCAGTATTATGTCTACTATCCTCCGACTCCTTTGCTATCTCTGCTTCGGGCGTACAGTAAGCAGAACTGTACCACACACCGGGTACCTTGGTTCCCGTGGCCTTGGCCATGCCGAAGTCGCCTAGTTTGACCCAGCGGCAGGCAGCGTCGACCAGGAAGATGTTCTCGGGCTTGACGTCGCGGTGGACGAAGCCCAGGGAGTGGAGGTGGGTTAGGGCACCGCACAGCTGGGAAACCACCCTCTGGACACAGTCCTCCTCCACACCCACCTGAGACATAGACATAGGAACAGTTGAACTACATTTCCCATTCTGTTAGTTACCAAAGATTCATAAGAGAACACTGACAAATGTCTCATGGGCGTGGACATTTTTTTAATTGTTTTTTTACACATACTGTATATTATACCTCAGGGACAATGACGTCGTATAGATCACCGAAGAGGCTGGCTTGCTGGGCGAAAACGTAATGTGAGGGGGTGGAGAAGGCAATGCCCAGGGCCTTGGTCAGGGACGGGTGGGTGCAGAAGGAGAGGGAGAGGTTATACTCTCGCAAAAAGGAGAAGAGATTTGTGGAATGACGAGGAAAGAACTTCAGGGCCATTGGAGTGCCTTGGGGGAAGGAAAAGAGAGACAAGTGATCAGAACAAAAGAAAGAAAGACATTCTGGAGATACGAGGCCAGGCAAACTGGGGTTAAGGATTCAAACAGATTCATAGTTGACCTCTTTCCCGATGTACAGCCAACATGACCTTCCCGTACGACCCCTCCCCTAACATCTTGACCACCTGGAAGTGGTCCGAGGTCTCCAGTGATGTCAGCGACTGGGCCGTGAGATGGCACATCTCGTCCAATAGTCTCGTGGCAGCCTGCGGAGATGGGAGCATAACACATATCTGTCGTGATGCTTATCGCGAAACCAGATGTAAAGACTTCCCTTTATAGCCCCATGAACGGCTTGATGCATTTATGCATGATGTAAATTCTAAATTGGTGTAGTCATCAAGGAAAATACACTATTGTAACGGAGGCAATACATGCATTAAAGACTGGAACCCCCCCTTGTTTATATAACAGTGCAATATTAATACATTTCGGGGAAAAAAAATGTATGAAGTTAAACTGGATTAACTCAATTCCAGAAGAAGTCAACATCTTAGAAAACTTCGACAAATGTCTCCCTAAACCTTGATGATTATTGGCTGAATGAAACACATTGCTCCTAATTCTTTCTTTGGTTGCAGAGGAAAATGGGGATGAGAGGATGGCTTACTTACTGTCATTTTGGCTCTGTGGTTGGCTTCACACTGATATTGTGATGTTCCTCACAGACAGGTTGCAGTGAATCTGTATCCCTGCCCACATCTACCAAGTAGTGCACCTTTCAGAAATGCTTCCACAAAACATAAGCTGCACTGTAGCGCTTCCAATCACAAGGTAAAAGAGTTCCTGCTCTAGAGATCTTGTCGAGGCTCTTCTATCCCTGCTGTTTGTACGTTTTGATATCTCCTCCCCTACTTGAATCCTTACATTATCTTGCTCCCTCCCCTGTTCCTCACCTCCGCACTCCTCCCTCATTCTCTCCCTCCTTCCGGATTCTCTGGTGAGCTGTCTGTCCCATCAGTCAAAAGCCAGCCACTCCCACTGTTGCCTTCCCTCCCTGTTGTGGAGCCCAGGGAGAGTCAATGTTTTGAATTTGATCTGTCAGTCAACAAATGAACGCCGGTGTCTATCCTGTGTCTATCCAAACACTTATCTAGACACTCTCTCATTTTCCACTCTCTCTCTCTCCCTCCACTCTTGCTGCATTTCACCTTTGAAGAGGAGCAAGAGAGGGCATGCCACTCTGACAAACCTGGTCTTGGATAACCATCTGTGTGTGACCTGTGCTTAACAAGCGGCACACACTCCATCACAGGCTTTCAAATGACTGCCTCTTTTCCTCAACTTGTCCACCTGTTTTGTGCCTCTTTCATTCCTTGTCTTTATTCTTTCTTTCTTTCTGTCTTTCTTTCTGTCTTTCTTTCTGTCTTTCTGTCCTTTCTTTCTGTCTTTCTTTCTGTCTTTCTTTCTGTCTTTCTTTCTTTCTATCTGTCTTTCTGTCTTTCTTTCTTTCTTTCTGTCTGTCTGTCTGTCTGTCTGTCTGTCTGTCTGTCTGTCTGTCTGTCTGTCTGTCTGTCTGTCTGTCTGTCTGTCTGTCTGTCTGTCTGTCTGTCTGTCTGTCTGTCTGTCTGTCTGTCTGTCTGTCTGTCTGTCTGTCTGTCTGTCTGTCTTTCAGTCTGACTTTTTGTCTTTGTTTTTCTTTCTGTCTGTCTTTCGTTCTTTATTTTTTAATTAATTCTTTCTGTCTTTCTTTCTTTCTGTCTTTCTTTCTGTCTTCCTCTCCAACTCCCTCTCTCCCCTCATTTGACAAACCGAACAGCTGCAGGGGGTCACGCACCAAAACAGCTTTATAGTGCGATCCTCTCGTACCTTGAGTGCCTGCCAACTCTATTTCCTCCAGCTTGCCAACTATCCAACTTTCTCCCCCACCGCCACCCATCCGACCACCAGCTATTCTGCCCAACATCTTTTCTAACCCTTCCAGCCCCCCTTGGGGCGGATACATTTCTCCGTGCCTCGCATTACCACGCAACTTACAACTGTACTGTCACTTTAGCTGTGTTAGCAATATGTCCTCAGTGTTACATGTTCATGTGTAGCAAATTTCTGGGTGACACTTCATTTAAAGGGTACCTACTGCAGCCTGATGGTCTGGGGTTACAAGCTATGGGCCAGTCTTTCATTTTTGTTTTACCATGATGCTCCTATACTGTCCGTGTCTAAGTGATGGAAGCGGGGAGAACAGTCCGTGGTGTCCCAGGTGATCTTCTTGGCCTTCCTGCGACACCTGGTGTTGTAGGTGTCCTGTAGGGCAGGCAGTGTGCATCCAATCGTGTGTTCGGATGAGCTGTCCACCTTCTGGTAGCCCCTTGCGGTCATTTGCCGTACCAGACTGTGATGCAGCCCGACAGTATGCTCTTGATTGTGGTCCTGTAGAACACTGAGGGCCGTCGGGACAGGCTCAATTTCTTCAGCCTCCTAAGGTTAAAGAGTCGCTGTCGTGCCTCCTTCACCGCAGTGTCCGCGTGATTCGACCATTTCAGCTCCTCTGAGATGTGTATGCCACGGAACGTGACGTTTTTAACCGTCTCCACGGCAGCTCTGTTGCATCGAGTGGAGTTCAGTCCCAGGGCTGTGAGCTTTGCGGTGAGCTTAGAGGGCACTATGGTACTGAAGGCCGAGCTGTAGTCCATGAACAGCATCCTTCACCTATGCATTCCTTTTGTCCAGGTGGGTGAGGGCAGTGTGCAGTGCCAATGGCGATTGTGTCGTCCGTGGATCTGTCAGGGCGGTAGACGGATTAGAGCGGGTGGAGTGTGTCGAGGAGGGAGGAGGTGATGTGGTCTTTGACGAGCCTCTCGAAGCACTTTATGATGACGGAAGCGAGCGCTACGGGTCGATAGCACTGCTATGAAAGCCTTAGAAATGTGTTATGGAGTCATTATGTCGATACAATTCAAGTGAGTTACACAAACAGTATGTCCCTTTATTTAGAATGATGTATAGAAACGCAGGACAACGTGGTCATATATCACTGTCTTTTTTATTTTAGATGGGTAAATCCTATGGATAATGTATTTGTACAAAAAAAATATGTGATGCCAGCATCGAAAATGTAATAGTCTCAGATATGAGACAATTGGTTAATAAATAACTGTACATTCAGTAAATACAATACAAAACAGGGTCATAGGCTCAGTCAGATTCAGGGTTAGGGTCACCCTAATTCAATCACATTCTTCAGTAACATCACCGTAATAAGGATGTTACAAATTACTGTATATTAAAGAAGATTAATTTTCATTTCAACATATAAATTAGCTGAGACCAAAGGGAGAGGTAAAACGCTATTGACCGTATAGAGGGCATCATGTTTGAAAGAATGACGTTACAGTTAGCTGAATCTTAAATACTCAAGTTGAACACAATTCGCAGTCACAGTAGGTAAGCGTGCTTACCGCAGCAAAAAAACATGAGTTAAATTGAATACGATAACACTGCTTTCGAGGAAGGCATTTGTTGTTGCACAGAGTAGGAACTTAGATGGCGGGAAACTTTATGTCAAAGGCGCTGAACCTTTGACCTAAGGAGGAGCAACACTCTGGTTGACCACTGACAGTAGAATCGTAACCGCTCAGGAATCTCGTAGGAGAGGAGGGCCACATCCCAGGATTTGAGTTGTGTTGGGAAGGAGGGGATGGAAATCTGGGGTAGTGGGCATGCAGTCTATAATGGGGGAAGAAAAGGGGTTACTCTAAAATATGACTCCTGAACATACCACAGTGAATTATCAAAATCCAAACAGCTTTTCCATGTGTGTTATATTATATAGATGTTCTTTACACACCGTGACTAAGCTAAAACGCTTGGGTACATTGAGCCTATACTCTGATCTATGGTCAGTTACATATTCCCTCACATATGGATAAGGTTTGGAATTTGAGCGTGTAAGTGAATCCTAGAACTGTACACAGAGTATATTGCGCTACCTACCTGCTGTAGTGCAGTAGAACAGAAATTTGAGAGATTATGCAGGCCTTTAGCGACCTCTAGTGTCTTGGGAGAGACTGGCAAGCTCATCTTGACTCGGGCGTCAATCATCCAGTCAACATGCAGTTTAAAGGAGATGAGATCCGTGTAAAGTTGTGAGAGGGAGTCGTTTAGCTGGGAGAGGGAAGAGAGGGCGACAAGGTGTGAATTCCGAAGACTGGGGACTTGACACTGTGTTTTAAACGCTTACATCCTATTTAGTACAACGTCAAAAAAGTTTCTGAAAAGTGTTCCTGGTGAATTTATAAAGCATCGCTGAAGAATTCCTCCCAATAGATCAAATAAATTTAGCAGTGATGAAATGGAATACATTTATGTTGCTTTAAGTCACTACATTTATAAAACCTTGTCACTTTCAGACAACTGGCACTGTATACTGCTCTTTGCAAAAGTATTCCGACCCATTGGATTTCTTCACATTTTGTTGTCTTACAAAGTGGGATTAAAATGTATTTAATTGTCATTTTTTATCAACAATCTACACAAAATACTATGTAATGTCAAAATGGAAGAACAATTATACCAACAAAAAAAATATGACTACAAATTAAAAATAACAGCTGTGATTCTTCTTGGGTAAGTCTCATAAGAGCTTTGCACACCTGTATTGTGTAATATTTGCCCATTATTCTTTTCAAATTCCCATTTATTTTCATCCTGAAAAACTCCCCAGTCTTTGTGGATGTCAAGCATACCCATAACATGATGCAGCCACCACCATACTTGAAAATAAGGAGGCAGTTACTCAGTGATGTGTTGTGTTGGATTTGCTCCAAACATAATGCTTTTAATTTAGGCCAAAAAGTGTATTATTTTGCTGTGTTTTTTTTTTTGCAGTAATAATTTAGTGCCTTGTTTTGTCAGATCAATTTCAGATCAAGTATCTGTATTGATTTGTGCATTATTGCTGATATATGGATTAATTGCCATTTTTCTGAAGCAAACATATCTGAAAAACATTAACCAGACCAGTCTCAATACATCTTGCACTGTTTGAGTGAATCAACTTCATTCATTGTCTGTGCATGTTTTTTTGGCGTGATATTTCACTATGTCATTTAGGTCATTATTGTAGAGTCCCTAAAATGTTGTTGATCAATGGCATCATGGTGACATCTCTAAGCAGTTTCCTTCCTGTCCTGCAGCTCAGTTCAGAAGGACGACTGAAATCTTTAATGTGTCTGGGTGGTTTAATATATTAAACCATACATCTTGTCATGTTTTGTCATTGATTATCATGCCTTGTCCCTGTTCTTCTCCTTCTATTCGTTTCCCTCTGCTGGTCTTATTAGGTTCTTTCCCTCTTTCTATCCCTCTCTCTCCCCCTCCCTCTCTCACTCTCCCGCTCTCTCTTCTCTCTATCGTTCCGTTCCTGCTCCCAGCTGTTCCTATTCCCCTAATCAATCATTTAGTCTTCCCACACCTGTTCCCGATCCTTTTCC